>NW_019943011.1:177344-188550 GCF_002910315.2 Salvelinus sp. IW2-2015 | reverse complement strand
ACTCTTATCTAGTGCCCTACTCCTCTAGGGGTCTGTCACTCTTATCTAGTGCCCTACTCCTCTAGGGGTCTGTCACTCTTATCTAGTGCCCTACTACTACTATTCTATTTGTCTTGTTAGATTCTGACAACTAATTTGCAACAGAATCCATAATTAAACACATTTAAATGCATATTGTGTTCAGTTTGTTCCTAATAGAACAAAAACACACTATCATGACTAATGGTTGTCTTTCTATGATGTTGTATTAAAGTACAGAAGGCCAAAATCATAGAAAAACAGAGATAGTAACCGAGCTCAAGATCATCAAGTCTTACTAAAGCCTGACTTTATTCATTAGCTATTGTGTGTTGCACAACACTCAGTCTTTCCTGTTTTTCTCTCTCTCCCCTGTAGAGTCGAGTTCGGCTGTCCTTCAAGAGGCGTCCGCCCACACGGCAGCACCGGCAGTCATGTGTCGAGGAGGGCGTAGTCTCYGAGGGAGGGGGTGTGTTCCAAGGTAACCCAGACGTCCCGCAGGTGAACGGGGCCGAGGACCAGGTGGACCAGGTGTTTGAGCAGACGGAGGGGGGCGAGGAGACACAGGGAAGCCGCCCGTCTCACCCAGATACTCTGACAGAGACTGGAGACAATGACAGGGACAGTGAACAGGCCAAAGAGGACAAAGTGCTGGAGGAGGAGACAGGAGAGGCAGCCCCAGCCACCCAGGATGGGAAGGAGGAAGCTGGGGAACAGGCGCTAGGTGAGCCCCAGGCTTCAGATTCTCTGGAGGCCAGAGATAAGGAGGAAGGGTCTTGTGGCTCTTATGAAACAATAGGAGACAACAACCAAACAGAAGAACAGAAGGATYCAGCACAGCCTCAGGAGGGGGATGAAAACCTCTGAACAATGTTTACAAATCACTGTTGAAGAAATCATACAATCMGTCATTGGATGAGTCCCACGTTGGCACCCTACTGCTTTATAGTGCACTACTTTTGACCAGAGCCCTGGTTRAAAGTARTGYGCTATATAAGGAAGTGGGGGYGTCATTTGGGATGCACYCTCATTAATTATGAAGCTAGCTTGTTTTCTAAGAACACTCTTTGGACATTCTGCATCCTCTTGRTTCCCAGAACTAAATCTTTCCTTTGCACCACCTGTCACGTTTTAATGTGTCTGTTAGCAATGTATAGACAATCCTCTGCATCGCTTTGTGTTCTATCAGATACTGTTGGAGGTGGTACTTTCTTGTTTCTGCAGCGTTTAAAGAATAGTTTATCTTATAGTATTTGGCCCAGGTGTCCACCTCTCCTTGGTACCTCTCACTCTCCCTGGTCACTCTCACTGGTCACCTCTCACCTTCTCCTGGCTCACGTCTCTCCTGGTCACCTTCCACCTCCGGGCACCTGCTCACCTCTCCTGTCACGCTCTCCTGGTCACCTCTCACGCTCTCCGTCACGTCTCTCCTTCTCCTGTCACTCTCTCCTTGGTCACTCTCACCTCTCCTGTCACCACTCTCACCTTCCTGTCCACCTCTCCTGCTCCTGGATCACCGTCCTCCTCTCCGCACGTCTCATCTCTCCTGGTCACCTTCTCACTCCCTGGTCTCACCTCTCACCCCTTCACCCTGTCACCTCTCCCTGTCCTCACCTCTCACCTCTCCTTGCACCTCTCACCCTCTCCTGGTCACCTCTATCATCTCCTGGTCACGTCCACCTCTCCTGGTCACCTCCACCTCTCGCTGGTCAACCTCTCACCTCCTGTCACCTCTCACCTCTCCTGTCACCTCTCCTGGTCACTCCACCTCTCCTGCGACCTCTCACCTCTCATGTCCACCTCTCACCATCTGCCTGGTCACCTCTCACCTCTCCTGTTCACTTCTCACTCTCCTGGTCACCTCTCACCCATACCTACTTACGTCACACTCATCTCTCCTGGTCACCCTCTCACCATCTCCCTGACGCTCTCATCTCTCATCTGGCTCCGTACCTCATCTCTCCTGGTCACCTCTCACCTCCTCCTGGTCACCTCTCACCTCTACCGTCATCTCTCACCTCTCCTGTCATCTCTCACCTCCCTGGTCACCTCTCCTGTCACGTCTCCACCTCCTTGGTCACCTCTCCACCTCCCTGGTCAGCCTTTCCTGTCACGTCTCCACCTCTCCTAGTCACGTCTCAACTCTCGTCGCTGTCACCTCTCAACCTCTCGCTGTCCATCTCTCCTGTCATCCTCTTCACCCTCACCTCTCCTGTCACCCTCTCCTCGTCACACCATCTCTCCTAGAGTACCACACTCTCCCTCACATTTATCCGTCTCCTGTCAACCCTCCCTCTCCTGGTCACCTCTCACCTCTCCTTGGTCACCTCTATCTCTCCTGGTCATCTCTCATCTCTCCTGGTTCACCTCTCCTCCTGTCACAGCTCTCTCACCTCTCTGTCATCTCTCACCTCTCCTCCGTCACCTCCCTGGCATCTCTCACTTCTCCTGGTCACGTCTCTCCTGCTCAATCTCTCACCTCTCCTGTGTCACGCTCTCCTGCTCACGTCTCACCTCTCCTGGTCAGCCTCTTCACCTCTCCTGTCATCTCCCTGGTCACCTCTCATCTCCTGGTCACTCTCCTTGCTCACCTCATCCTCCTGGCACACTCTCCTGGTCACCTCTCCTCTCTCCTGGTCACCTCTCACCTCTCCTGGTCACCTCTCATCTCTCCTGGTCACCTCTCACCTCTCCTGGTCACCTCTCCTTGTCATCTTCGTCCTGCGTCACCTCGCACCTCTCCTGGTCATTCTCTCTCCGTGTCACCTCTCATCTCTCCTGGTCACCTCTCCTGGTACCCTCTCATCTCTCCTGTCACGTCCCTCCTGGTCACCTCTCACCTCTCCTGGTCAACTCTCTCACTGGAGCTCTAGGACACTGGAGCAGGGTGTGAATTGTTGATAATATTGATAATTTGACTGAGACTCTCGCCGACAGCGAGAGACATCAATCTCAACGGAGAAAGTAAAACAGTACGTGTAGCATCAGATAGATATCTGATGCTGCTGTCTGAGCAAAAAGAGTAGGACATTTTTCAAAGGACAATTATGAAACATTTTCATGTTTTTTTCTTCTTTAAAAAAAAATTGTTCACCTTTTTTGTGGAAGCATGGCTTCATTTGGCATCCATGAATACATGATGACTCTTTCCACGTGCGCAGCCCGCAGGTAGCCTACTTCTTAAAAGTGATTTGTTTGACAATCAGATAGTTGTGTTCATGCCATGTTAAAATGTCRTACTTTTTTTTYTTTKTTWACCTTTTACATGACATTAGAGCCTTTCCTGGTTTTCCACAGAAGCAGCTGTTGTCTTTACGTGGCMATGATCATACAGACCAGCCGCAAGGCAATACGCAACACACTTGTTGAAAGAAAAATTTWAATTTAAAAGAAAAGTAAGAAAGAAAAATGGCCTCTGGTTTTAGCTAGTCTTAATGTCTGGACTCCTGTTCTGTTCTGATGAATGGAATGTAAAAAAACAAATGAAAGATCTGGAAGCGGTTAAGAAACCTGTGAAACACTTCGTTCCCCTGGTCAAAACATCACCGCAGTGATAGTGTCCAGAGGGACAGAGGATAGTGGAGGTGCTGAATACTATGGGAGCGTCCCAAATGGCACCCTATTTACTATATAGCGCACTACTTTTAGACCAGGACCCATAGGTCTCTGGTTAAAAGTAGTGCACTATATAGGGAATTAGGGTGCCATTTGGTACGCAGCCTATAAATACAATGGTATAAGGAGCTAACAGCCAACCACACAATCCATCTTACAAGCTAAATGAAAATAGCTTCCAAACGTGCACGTTCTTTCATCCACCCTCAGTCACCGAATTATATTTGTAATTTTTTGCCCCGTTTTTTTGTTGTTGTAATTTCTCAAGGTGTTTTTGAGGGTTTTACTTGCTGATTCTGTTTATCAATCGTTGTGTAGATTCAAGTTTAGACTTTTGCTTTTCTCACTGTAAAATGACAATGCTAGTGTATATTTGACACAGGAGAGTGACAGATATATGGCTTATATTGTATAGTCTGAATCTATGACTCTGGTCCGCAGCATAACAATAAAAMATAGAAAATAAGAGCCTGATGTTTATTATTGTACTTCCAGAGTTGGTGGTGATGAGGATGGCTTCAAAGCCACTACTGTGGGACTCAGTGGCGGTTGGTGCCATTTAAGATGAGGGAGGACAATTMTTTTTTTTATGAGCATGGCCTTATTTCTAATACAGCATATTGGATGACTGTCATTCATATTCCATTCACCCAGTTCAATGTAACATTGATAGGTTTAGGCTACTAAATGATACTAGAATGTTCCCCTGTACCCATCATGAGGTTGCTACAACCTAGCCTATGAATGAAAGTCTACAACGTAGGTGCACACAGGTCGAGAGACATTTTAGTAATCAAGGTGACAGACAGTGACACATTCAATACCGACTTGCACACTCTTACCTGCATCTAGCTGATCTAGGGTGTAATCATTAGTCAAACAGTTGCAAACGAGAGTTTCTATTGGACAAATTCAGGTATGTTTATCCCCATTTTGTTCCGTTTGCTTCCRTTTGAGAAACATTTAAAAAGAATCGGCGGAATGAATACACCCCTTATCACCCCCAAACACTGTTCACGTTCTTAACAGTCACATACGAACAGCATAATCTCTTTGCTTGTTGTACAATTCCTTCTCGCATCTACGCACTATTCTGTGACCAGGCAAAAAAAAACTTTGTAACGAGAGTTTCTGTTGGACAAATTCAGGTAGGTCCCTTCCCCTGTTTCGTTCCGCTTCCATTTAAGAAACGTTTTGCTACAGAATTGGCAGAATGAATACACCCCTGATCATCCGCACTCACAGTTCACTTTCATGGCAGCCACATACAGCATCATCACTTTGCTCGTTGTATAATTAACTCTGGCAACTATGCGCTCTCCTCCTCCTCCTCCTCACCTTTTCCTTTCGCTTGTGGACTTCAGTGCACAACACAACAGCTGTCTGTGACCAGACGCAAACACCTCTCCAAGCCAAACCTTCATATCATAACCGCTAACCGCTACACAACCTACATCGTTGTCACCATATTAACGTTATAGTCACCAAACTAGAACTAACGCGTTAGTAAACCCACAATCCAATTGTAACGAGTGTGCTGAGAGTCAGGAAGCAAGTTCAKGGAGTGAGTGTTTTAATACATAAACACAACTAAATACAAAACAAGAAACACGAACAACGCACAGACATGAAACGGAAACAATGACGCCTTGGGAAGGAACCAAAGGGTAGTGACATATATAGGGAAGGTAATCAGGGAAGTGATGGAGTCCAGGTGAGTCTGACGACGCTCAGGTGCGCGTAACGATGGTGACAGGTGTGCACCATAACGAGCAGCCTGGTAACCGGAGGCCGGAGAMGGAGCACACGTGACACCAATCCATGTGTACAATTACGCAGTGCAGTGTACAGCAAGCAGTTTAGCAGTAACACCTAYGGGCCTTGTTGGCAATAAATTAATAAAACTGAAAGCTTACCTTGACTTGGAAGAGTTGCAGTGTTGGATAGTCTTGGCCAGCTAGCTAATATAAATAACATACCTCTCAGTTTGACTCATGTTGTTGAGGAGGCTAAATTAGCTGCATTAGCTAAGCATGTGAAAGATAAACTAAGATGAAGAAAAAGTACAATGAAATATAGCTAGCTCTCTCTCTGCTGCTTCTGATTAATTTGTTCAAACTGTTCAACTATTGTCTTTCTCTCTCTTTGAGTCAACTACTCACCACATTTTATACACTGCAGTGCTAGCTAGCTGTAGCTTATGCTTTAAGTACTAGATTCATTACATGTCAGTTCATACTGCAAGAGCTCTGATAGGTTGGAGGACGTCCTCCGGAWGTTGGCATAATTACTGTGTTGGTTCATGAAAGGGGGTGAGAACCATGATCCTCCTAGGTTTTGTATTGAAGTCAATGTACCCAGAGGAGGACGGAAAGTAGCTGTCCTCCGGCTAAACCATGGTGCTACMCTAGAGGGTGCTGTTGAGGCTACTGTAGACCTTCATTGCAAAACAGTGTGTTTTAATCAGTTATTTGGTGAAGTGAATATATTTATTMGAGATTTATCTAAAAAGGATAACATTTTTAGTGTTTCACTATAAATAAATAAATACAAATAATCACTGAGTAGCATGGTCCTMCCCTTCCTCCTCTGAGGAGCCTCCACTGGTAGGACTACARTATTTCAAAGACGTGATGCCTTCTTGCCTGTATAGACAGTAGTCATACAAGCCATTGTTTTATTCTAATGTGGCTGTGTGTGCTTACACTTTTTGGATTTGAAAAAAAGTAAAATAGAAGATTAAATGTTTATTGTAATGTCAATATTGACAGTACAGAGGTCAGTTACTCAATACTTTCCTGCAGTAACTCACTTCTTACACATGGGGGCGAAATACTCCCAGCTATTTAAAAAAAAAATTTAACCTTTAACTTTTTTAACTTTTTTTAACAGAAAACTCTCCTTCTATACCTGCCTATTCCATTCTATTCTAATACATTCTATTCTATTCTATTCTAATACCATTCTATTCACATTCTATTCTATTCTAATACATTCTATTCCTAATACATTCTAATACATTACAGTTCTATTCTAATAATTCTATTCTTAATACATTCTATTCTAATACATTCTAATCATTCTAATTCTAATACATTCTATTCATTCTAATACATTCTATTTCTATTCTAATTACATTCTATTCACATCTTCTTATTTATTTCTAATACATTCTATTCTATTCTATTTCTACTATTCTAATACATTCATTCTATTCTAATCATTCTATTCTATTCTATACTTCTATTCTATTCTAATACATTCTATTCTATTCTATTCTAATATCATTCTATTCCATTCTATTCTAAATACCATTCTATTCTAATACATTCTATATATATCTAATACATTCTATTCTATTCTAATACATTCTATTCTATTCTAATACATTCCATTATATTCTTATACATTCTATTCTATTCTATACTTCTATTCTATTCTAATACATCTATTCTATCTATACTATAATTCTTATTCTATTCTAATACATTATATTCAATTCTATTCTAATACATTCTATACTATTCTTATACATTCCATTCTATTCTAATACATTCTATTCTATTACATTCTAATACATTCTTTCTATTCTAATACATTCCATTTCTATTCCATGGTTTATCAATATTTACTACATGTCAATATTAGGGGACATTCCTACAGGACTGAAGTAATACAGTCTAGCCTGCTCAACAAGCTTCAAAAGTCCTGGAAAATGCCTATGGAACGACATCTAGATGTTATATGGGAACAGACATTATTGACAGGGAAAGCTGCTGCCGCTGGTCTATTTGACACATTTGGGAACTCTATTTTCTTTTATTCTTTCTCGCTCTGAGTAAAGACAACGCCTTCTTCCGTCTCCATCGAAACTTGAAAAGAAAGTCACCTGGGCCAAMCCAGCTGGACAGGGGAGAAAGGAATAGTCAAATGGAAGTTGTATAACAACGCTGATTAGACTACAAAAATATTTTCATAACTTATCATGTACGTCAGTATTGATTTAAATGTTCGTTATTGAATATAGCCTACTGTCTTGAGACTGATAAAGGGTAAAAGCGTCTCATAGTTCCGGGTTTGGGGAAATTATTCCCGAGTATTGTAATAACTTGGGMAACATGGACAGCATCGAGTTACAATGCCCTGTAAGCCTTGACAACAACAATCACCATGCTGAAAATACCTCTAAGCAACAGGTGAGTTTAAATCGAATCGATAAATGCCATATTCGTAAATRGAAAGAAAAGGGTAGGCTGTTATTGAAAGTCGATTCGTTTCGGTTCAGTTGTAGGCTACGTCAACCTTGAGAACACAACGCAGCTTTTCAAATGCACAAAAGTTCAATATGGTGTATTGYAGACCGACATTCGGAGCGTTTCTTGATTTGGCTTGATTTGGGCGTTCCTTGATGTCAGGAAACGCCCATTGGTGCATGCCATTGTTCAGTTCATTGATACTTGCCGTTGGTTGGTCAGTTCAGGTTTTATGTTACTGATGGTTTGTACCATTGTGGCTACAATTACAGCTCTATCTAGTTGTGGCATCTGGGATAAGAGTTGTTGACAACAGTAGCATTGTTGCTAAGCCAAGTTCTCCTAACCTGCTACGTTAGTTCTCCTGACCTGCTACGTTAGTTATCCTAACATGCTACGTTAGTTCTCCTAACCTGCTACGTTAGTTATCCTAACATGCTACGTTAGTTCTCCTAACCTGCTACGTTAGTTCTCCTAACCTGCTACGTTAGTTATCCTAACCTGCTACGTTAGTTATCCTAACCTGCTACGTTAGTTCTCCTAACCTGTACGTCAACAAACCATCAGTACCACCACATCAGTGTTATGAGACTAATAGTTTCTCGACATAGATGATTTGATCACATAGCAGGTTAGGAGAACTAACGTGGCAAGTTAGGATAATTAATGTGGCAGGTTAGGATAATTAACGTAGCAGGTTAGGATAATTAACATAGCAGGTTAGGATAATTAACGTAGCAGGTTAGGATAATTAACATAGCAGGTTAGGATAATTAACATAGCAGGTTAGGATAATTAACATAGCAGGTTAGGATAATTAACATATGCAGGTTAGGATAACTAACATAGCAGGTTAGGAGAACTAACGTGGCAGGTTAGGAGAACTAACGTGGCAAGTTAGGATAATTAACGTGGCAGGTTAGGAGAACTAACGTGGCAAGTTAGGATAATTAACGTAGCAGGTTAGGAGAACTAACGTGGCAAGTTAGGATAATTAACGTAGCAGGTTAGGATAACTAACGTGGCAGGTTAGGATAACGAACGTGTTAGGTTAGGAGAATAGAGGTTAAGGTTAGGGAAAGGGAGAGGGTTAGGCTAAGCTATAATGCTACAGTTGTCAACAACTGTTGTCCACGACGCAAAAGAAACGGCCACGGACCAATAGCAAGCATCAATGCGTGTAATTTGACATCAAGAAACGGCGATTTCAATAAACTACAATTACACCCTTCTCCAAAGACGGTGAAAATGGGCCCGAAATAAGACATGGTGGGCTACAATGCCGAGGTCGGGAAATATTGGGTGAACATTTTGAACTTGTTTCCTGAAAATCCTGTTACCTGCCACGTATCTATAATTGGATTGAATAATGTCCTATATAGTTCTAAGTAAAAAAAAAAAAAAAAAAAAAACTTGTTACTTGAGGCCTCTATACCATTGAACAAGGACTTGTCTGCTTCGCAGCATTAAGAGAGAAGGTGTCATGTCAGGACAGGCAAGGCATCTGAACTCCCACTACATCATAACTCTATTCTGCCCAGTAACAACCAAAGGTTGCTTCTTTCTGCTCACATTGGTTGCTCCATAGTTTCATAATGTCATTGATTGTTGCCACAGAAGTGCTAGACATTGTTTTGGCAACATTCACTTGTCTTGCAATCCAGACTTTCCTGACTCATACATTTGTCCATGACCAGAGAACATTCTTGCAGAAACGTACATGTGTTTCAGTTGGAACATGCAGACAGGTGGACAAACATTTGATTTGGCTTCTGCATATCATTCAGGGAGTGTAATAAAACTTGGCTTCTGTAAACATCCTCTCACATATCCTTTTCAAAGACATGCAGCTCATAAGTACATTTTTATTGAGGCAGAACAGCTAATAGAATAATGATTGAACAAGTATTCCATTAGAATGTTCATTAGAATGTCCATTAGAATGTTCACTAGAATGTCCATTAGAATGTTCATTAGAACATTAGAATGTCCATTAGAATGTTCATTAGAATGTCCATTAGAATGTTCATTAGAACATTAGAATGTCCATTAGAACATTAGAATGTCCATTAGAATGTCCATTAGAACATTAGAATGTCCATTAGAATGTTTGTATAATTCCACATTCCATATTGCAGATGACTTCAGGTAATAGACCCAGGCTGACCACCAATGATACAGCAGAGGAAGGAAACCCCTTGCTTTCTCCTGAACAGGTGGGTCATCACTGCCATTTGGGGGCTGAATTACTTTCTCCCTCAACAACACAGTGGCCTTTTTATATACAGCACAGGGAAAAATATGTCTAGCCTACTGTTGGATGGACTGCTGTCTAATTGTAACCACAACCACATCCTCACTGTCATAAGTGTCATTGTAGCAGTGACGGTGCAGTACATAAACAGCCAAGGGTGTCAGGGAAGTGGCACATGACTAAAGGAACATCTGACTTTGATGAAAAACAGAAAGTGAAAATGAATGTTTTCAGTGTGCATGACAGACAGACAGACAGAGAGACCGACAGACAGACAGACAGACAGACAGACAGACAGACAGACAGGCAAGACAGACAGACAAGCAAGACAGAGAACAGGCTCAACTGGTTCCACCACTCCGATGAAGGTGAGTGATTAGTAGTGATATACATTATAATATCTGAAGTGTTGCTGTGAAGGAACTAGGTTGAACAAGTTGAACGTTGAACAAGGAGCAGGTCATGTTTCCCATCCTGCGTTAGGCTGGGTTGGCTTGCTACGACATCCTGATATCATGATATAACATTCAGCGTTAGGCTGGGTTGGCTTGGCAGAGTAGGTAACCTGAGGTGGGTCTACGATGTAACAGTTTCGGTTAACAGGTAACAGTGAACAGTAAGTAGACATGTAACAGTTAGGTAACAGGTAACAGTTAGTTTAGGTAACATGTAAGCAGTTAGGTAAATGTAACAGTTAGGTAATGTAAGATGTAACAGTTAGGTAACAGGTAACAGTTAGGTACAGGTAAACAGTTAGGTAACAGGTAACAGTTAGGTAACATGTAACAGTTAGGTAACAGGTAACAGTTAGGTAAGTAGTGTAAAGGTAAAGTTAGGTGAGGTAACAGTTAGGTAACAGGTAACATGTAACAGTTTAGGTAGCAAGGTAACAGTTAGGTACAGTGTAACAGTTAGGTAACATGTAACAGTTAGGTAACAGGTAAGTCAGTTAAACATGAACAGTTAGGTAACAGGTAACAGTTAGGTAAAAGGTTTAACAGTTAGGTAAGCAAGGTAACAGTTAGGTCAATGTAACAGTTAGGTACAGGGGTAACAGTTAAGTTAG
>NW_019943011.1:166768-173237 GCF_002910315.2 Salvelinus sp. IW2-2015 | reverse complement strand
GCTACAACATCATGATATCATGAATAACTTCAGCGTTGGGCTGGGTTGGCTTGCTACGACATCATGATAACCCCATTCAGCGTTAGGCTGGGTTGGCTTGCTACGAACATCTTGATATCATAATAACCATTCAGCGTTAGCTGGGTTGGCTTACTACGACATCCTGATATCATGATATACATTCAGCGTTAGGCTGAGTTGGCTGCTACCGACACCTGATATCATGATATAACATTCAGCGTTAGGCTGGGTTGCTTACTACGACATCCTGATATCATGATATAACATTCAGCGTTAGGCTGGGTTGGCTTGCTACGACATCTTGATATCATGATATACCATTCAGCGTTAGGCTGGGTTGGCTTGCCTACGACATCTTTGATATCATGATATATCATTCAGCGTTAGGCTGGGTTGGCTTACCTAACGACATCCTGATATCATGATATTAACATTTCAGCGTTAGGCTGGGTTGGCTTACCCACGACATCATGATATCATGATATATACTTCAGCGTTAGGCTGGGTTGGCTTACTACGACATCATGATATCATGATAATATCATTCAGCGTTAGGCTGGGTTGGCTTACACGACATCATGATCATGATATATCATTCAGCGTTAGGCTGGTTGGCTATCTACGACATCATGATATATCATTCAGCGTTAGGCTGGGTTGGCTTAGTCCAACATCATGATATCAAGATATAAACATTCAGCGTTAGGCTGGTTGGCTTACTACGACATCTTGATATCATGATATATCATTCAGCGTTAGGCTGGGTTGGCTTAGTGCAACATCATGATATCATGATATAACATTCAGGGTTAGGCTGGGTTGGCTAGGCAACATCATGATACATGATTAACATTCAGGTTAGGCTGGGTTGGCTTAGTGCACATCAAGATATCATGATAATAACATTCAGCGTTAGGCTGGGTTGGCTTACACGCCAATCATGATATCATGAATATAACATTCAGCGTTAGGCTGGGTTGGCTTACACGACATCATGATATCTGATATATCATTCAGCGTTGGCTGGGTTGGCTTACTATCGAAATCATGATATATCATTCACGTTAGGCTGGGTTGGCTTAGTGCAACATCATGATATCATGATATATCATTCAGGTTAGGCTGGTTTGGCTTAGTGCAACATCATGATATCATGATATAACATTCAGGTTAGGCAATAACCCTGTCTCCACATCATTGTTTAGTGTTGGTAGGAAAACTGACGTGTGTGATGTGTGTGTCTCAGGTTCCTGTCGATAATGGCGGCAGCATCGGTTGATGGAGAAGAGGTCAACCAAGAGTCGATCTCGCTCAACGTACAGAACAGCATCGCCAACCAAAGAAATGGTACTTGTATTATTACAAAGTGTCACAGCTTTTCATGTCTCTCTCACAACCCTTGGTCATGATTGAATCTAGGGTCGTTGATTGATAAGTAGGTGCTTTGATTCAAATCCAAAGTGTAACATCTCACGGGTGATGTTGGTGGGTGACCATGCAGAGGCTGTGACTCTGAGAAATGTTCACATTACCAAGCCACTTCTTTGCAGGAAAGTGGTGAAATACATGTATACGTCTGTCTGTGAAGAATTCTAGTCACAGAATCCTCAGCATGCATTGTCGTATCTGTTCTTCACCAGACTGTGGTTGGCTTCCATCCTGGCTTACACAGTTAGGTAGAGTTTACACAAGTAACAGTTAGGTAACGGTAACAGTTAGGTAACAGTAACATAGGTAAAGTACAGTTAGGTCAGGTAACGAGTTAGGTTGCAGGTAACAGTTAGTTAGGTACAGGTAACAGCACAGGTAACAGGTAACAGTTAGGTAACATGTAAACAGTTAGGTAAACATGTAACAGTTGGTAACATGTAAACAGTAGGTAAGCAGGTAACAGTTAGGTTGCAGTAACAGTTAAGGTAACAGGTAACAGTTAGTAACAGTACAAGTTAGGTAACATGTAACAGTTAAGGTAACATGTAACAGTTAGGTAAAGGTAACAGTTAGGTAACAGGTAACAGTTAGGTAACAGGTAACATTAGGTAACAGTTAGGTAACAGGTAACAGTAGGTAAACAGGTACAGTTAGCGTAACAGAGTACAGTAGGTAACAGGTAACAGTTAGGTAAAGGTACAGTAGGTACCAGTTAGGTAACAGTTAGGTAACATGTAAGACAGTTAGGTAACAGTTTAGGTAACCAGTAGGTAACAGTAACAGTATAGTAACAAGGTAACAGTCAGGTAACATGTAACAGAGTCAGGTACAGTTAGGTAACAGGTAACAGTTAGGTAACATGTAAGTGACACGTTAGGTAACATAAGTAAACAGTAACAGTAGGTAACAGTAACAGTTAGGTAACAGGTAACAGTAGGTAACATGTAACAGTTAGGTAACAGGTAACGTTAGGTAACAATGTAACAGTTAGGAACATGTAACAGTTAGGTAAACATTAGGTAAACATAACAGTTAGGTAACAGTAACAGTTTAGGTAGCAGTGTAACAGTTAGGTAACAGTAACATTTAGGTAGCATTAACAGTTAGGTAACAGGTAACAGTTAAGGTAGTAGGTAACAGGTAACATTAGGTCAGGTAACAGTTAGGTAACAGGTAACATGTAAAGTTAGTAGCAGGTAAAGTACAGTTAGGTAAATGTAACAGTTAGTAACAGTAACAGTTAGGTACAGGAACAGCCAGGTAACAGTAACAGTTAGGTAAAGGTAACAGATTAGGTAGCAACAGGTAACAGTTAGGTAGCAGTAACAGTTAGGTAGTACATAGTAGATACAGTAAGCATGTACAGTAAAGTAGCAGGTAGGTACCGGTAACAGTTAGGTTCAGGTAACAGGTACAAGTAGCATGTAACAGTAAAGTAGCAGGTAGGTAACCGGTAACAGTTAGGTTGCAGGTAACAGGTACAACTAGATAGCAGTTAGGTAACAGTTTGATTGCAGGTGACATTTAGGTAGCAGGTACAATTATGTAACAGGTAACAGTTGGTAGCAGGTAACAGTTATGTACTAGGTAACATTTAGGTAACAGTTAGGCACCGGGTAACAGTTAAGCAACAGTTACCTAACAGGTAACAGTTGGTAGCAGGTAACAGGTAGCTATCAGGTAACAGTTAGCTGATTGACTCTCTGCAAAACACTAACAAAAGACCCATCATATCTGTCCCTGGGCCCTCTCTGAATCGTTGCATGAAAAGCTTTAGCAGGATTCTTTCTCTTTACAACCGGCTACGTGATTATTGCAGCTCAATGGGTGTAACGTTTCTTGACAATTTCGACACCTTTTGTAAAACAAAACAGGTTTTATAAGGAGGACGGGATCCACCCAAATCCTGTGGGTTCCTGGATCCTTTCACAGTATTATAAGGCTGCGTTGAGACAATGACTTATCAATGACCCGAGCCCAGCTCAGTTAATCCCTACGATTGTGTCACAAGAGTTGTCATAATGTTTCAGCAAATGTACATTATCCCAGAGACTTTGGTAGACACAATGTAAGTAACCTAATGTATGTCCCTCTAACTGCCCTGAAGGCCTCTACTGATCCTACAGCTATTGTACACTACCGTTCAAAAGTTTKGGGTCACTTAGAAATGTCCTTGTTTTTGAAAGAAAGTCAAATATTTTGTCCATTAAAATAACATCAAATTGATCAGAAATACAGTGTAGACATTGTTAATGTTGTAAATGACTATTGTAACTGGAAACGGCTGATTTCTAATGGAATATCTACATAGGCGTACAGAGGCCCATTATCAGCAACCATCACTCCTGTGTTCCAATGGCACGTTGTGTTAGCTAATCCAAGTTKATCATTTTAAAAGGCTAATTGATCATTAGAAAAGCCTTTTGCAATTATGTTAGCTCAGCTGAAAACTGTTGTTCTGATTAAAGAAGCAATTAAACTGGCCTTCTTTAGACTTGTTGAGTATCTGGAGCGYCAGCATTTGTGGGATCGATTACAGGCTCRAAATTGCCAGAAACAAAGAACTTTCWTCTGAAACTCATCRGTCTTTCTTGTTCTGAGAAATGAAGGCTATTCCATGCGGGAAATTCCTGTGTACTACTCCCTTCACAGAACAGCACAAACTGGCTCTAACCAGAATAGAAAGAGGAGTGGGAGGCTCCGGTGCACAACTGAGCAAGAGGACAAGTACTTTAGAGTGTCTAGTTTGAGAAACAGATGCCTCACAAGTCCTCAACTGGCAGCTTCACTAAATAGTATCCACAAAACACCAGTCTCAGCGTCAGCAGTGAAGAGGCGACTCCGGGATGCTGGCCTTCTAGGCAGAGTTCCTCTGTCCAGTGTCTGTTTTCTTTTGCCCATCTTAATMTTTTATTTTTATTGGCCAGTCTGAGATATGGCTTTTTCTTTGCAGCTCTGCCTGGAAGGCCAGCACCCCAAACTTTTGAACGGTAGTGTACATAGTAATCATGTGTCTATGAACCAAATTCACACTGTAGCATTAAGCCGGTGTTCCCTAGGAGGAAGTCCACTGTGAGCAGCTCACCCTGCACCAACATAAAGAACATGAGCACCTCTACTGCTGTTAAGCTTCCCAGTAAAGCAATAAAAGCAAGTAAGCATCCCAGAAGAAAAGTGCTCAAAATAGCCCACGTTAACATATTGTAGCTTAGGTTATGTAGCTTGCCAGCAGCATACCACCCTGTATCCCACTGCTGGCTTGCTTCTGAAGCTAAGCAGGGTTGGTCCTGGTTGATCCCTGGATGGGAGACCAGATGCTGCTGGAAGTGGTGTTGGAGGGCCAGTAGGAGGCACTCTTTCCTCTGGTCTAAAAAAATATCCCAATGCCCCAGGGCAGTGATTGGGGACACTGCCCTGTGTAGGGTTCCGTCGTTTGGATGGGACGTTAAACGGGTGTCCTGACTCTCTGAGGTCATTAAAGATCCCATGGCACTTATCATAAGAGTAGGGGTGTTAACCCTGGTGTCCTGGCTAAATTCCCAATCTGGCCCTCATACCGTCACCTAATAATCCCCAGTTTACAATGGGCACATTCATCCTCCACTGTAACTATTCCCCAGGTCGTTGCTGTAAATGAGAATGTGTTCTCAGTCAACTTACCTGGTAAAAAAAATAAAAAATAGGGTCATGAAATCAATTATTTATTTGAAACAGATGACATTCATATTCTGACTATCTCTGAAACTAGATAATACCCTTGATGATACAGTGGTAGCAATACATGGTTATAACATTTACAGAAAATATAGAAATGCCAATGGTGGAGGTGTTGCTGTTTATATTCAGAGCCACATTCCTGTAAAGCTTAGAGAGGATCTCATGTTAAATCCTGTTGAAGTAATATGGCTACAGGTTCATCTSCCTCACCTAAAGCCCATTCTGGTGGGAAGCTGCTATAGACCATCAAGTGCTAACAGTCAGTATCTGGATAACATGTGTGAAATGCTTGATAATGTATGTGATATCAACAGAGAGGTATATTTTCTGGGTGATTTAAATATTGACTGGCTTTCATCAGGCTGCCCACTCAAGAAAAAGCTTCAAACTGTAACCAGTGCCTGCATCCTGGTTCAGGTTATCAGTCAACCTACCAGGGTAGTTACAAACAGCACAGGAATTAAATCATCAACATGTATTGATCACATCTTTACTAATACTGCAGAAATGTGCTTTAAAACACTATCCAGATCCATAGGATGTAGTGATCACAATATAGTAGCCACATCTAGGAAAACCACAGTTCCAAAGGCTGGGCCTAATATAGTGTATAAGAGGTCACACAATAAGTTCTGTAGTGATTCATATGTTATTGATGTAAAAATACTTGTTGGTCCATGGTGTGTAATGAGGAGCAACCAGACGCTGCACTTGATGCATTTAGGAAATTGCTTATCCCAGTTACTAATAAACATGCACCCATTAAGAAAATGACTGTAAAAACTGTTAAATCCCTGTGGATTGATGAGGAATTGAAACATTGTATTGTTGAGAGGGATGAGGCAAAAGGAATGGCAAATAARTCTGGCTGCACAGCTGATTGGCAAACTTATTGCAAATAGAGAAATCATGTGACTAAACTGAATAAAAAGAAGAAGAAACTATACAATGAAACAAAAGATAAATGATATAAAGAATGATAGTAAAAAGCTTTGGAGCATCTTAAATAAAATGTTCAGAACAAGGGGCAACCTCATCTCCATCATTCATTAAATCATTCGTCACAAAACCAACTGATATTACCAACTACTTTAATTACTTTTTAATTTGCAAGATCAGGGATGACATGCCAGCAACAAACGTCGACACATCCAAGTATATCTGACCACATTATAAAAGACAAGCGTTGTACTTTAACAGGTTACATTTAGGTAGTAGGTAACAGTTAGGTAGCAGGTAACAGGTAACAGTTAGGTAGCAGGTAACAGTTAGGTAGCAGGTAACAGGTAACAGTTAGGTA
>NW_019943011.1:165138-166106 GCF_002910315.2 Salvelinus sp. IW2-2015 | reverse complement strand
TAACATGTAACAGTTAGGTAACAGTTAGGTAACAGTTAGGTAACAGTTAGGTAACAGTTAGATTACATGTAACAGTTAGGTAACAACTAGGTAACAGTTAGGTAGCAGGTAACAGTTAGGTAGCAGGTAACAGTTAGGTAACAGGTAACAGTTAGGTAACAGTTAGATAACATGTAACAGTTAGATAACATGTAACAGTTAGATAACAGTTAGATTACATGTAACAGTTAGGTAACAACTAGGTAACAGTTAGGTAACAGTTAGATAACAGGTAACAGTTAGGTAACAGTTAGATAACATTTAACAGTTAGATTACATGTAACAGTTAGGTAACAGTTCGATAACAGTTAGATAACAGTTAGATAACGGTTAGGTAGCAGTTAGGTAACATGTAACGGTTAGGTAACGGTTAGGTAACGGTTAGGTAACGGTTAGGTAATGGTTAGGTACCGGTTAGGTAGAAGGTAACAGTTAAGTAGCAGGTAGGTAACAGTTAGGTTGCAGGTAACAGGTATTAACTAGGTAACAGGTAACAACTAGGTAGCAGGTAATAGGTAACATTTAGGTAGCAGGTAATAGGTAACATTTAGATAGCAGTGAGGTAGTAGGTACCAGTTAGGTCAGAGTTAGGTAGCAGGTAACAGGTAACAGTTAGGTAACAGTTACATAGCAGGTAACAGTTAGGTAGCAGGTAATAGGTAGGTAACAGATAACATTTGGGTAACAGGTAACAGTTAGGTAGCAGGTAACAGTTGGGTAACAGGTAATAGTTAGGTAACAGTTAGGTTGCAGGTAACAGGTAACAGTTAAGTAACAGGTAACAGTCAGGTAGCAGGTAACAGTTGGGTAACAGGTAATAGTTAGGTAACAGTTAGGTTGCAGGTAACAGGTAACAGTTAGGTAACAGGTAACAGTTAGGTAACAGGTAACAGTTAGGTAACAGTTAGGTTGCAGGTAACAGTTAGGTA
>NW_019943011.1:150039-164879 GCF_002910315.2 Salvelinus sp. IW2-2015 | reverse complement strand
TATCTCTATGTATATACAAGGTAACAGTTAAGGTAACAGGTTAACAGTTAGGTAACAGTATTAACTAGGTAACGTTAGTGTAGGTAACAGTGGTAAAAGACAGTTTAGGTAACAGGTAACAGTTCAGGTAAGTCAAGGTAAGAACAGTTAGGTAACAGGTACAAATAGGCGGTAAGTAGATTGAGGTAACAGGTAAACGTAGGTAAACGTTATTGTAATATAGATGAGATATAGTAACAGGTAAGTTTTAGTAACAGTCATTAGGTAAGGACAGTTATAAAGGTAACAGTGGATAGGTAACAGTTAGGTACACAGTAACATTAGACAGGTAACAGTAGGTAACAGGTACAGTTTAGGTGAAGGTAACAGTTAGGTAAGCAGGTACACAGGTAACAGTACGTTCGGTAAAAAGGTAACAGTGGTAACAGTACACGAGAATAAGTAACAGTTAGGTAACAGGTAACAGTTGGTGCAGGTAACTTTGGTTAACAGGTAACAGGAGAAGTAAGGTAACAGTTAGGTAACAGTCAGGTAACAGGTAACAGTTAGGTAACAGGTAACAGTTAGGTAACAGGTAACAGTTAGGTAACAGGTAACGGTTAGGTAACAGTTAGGTAACAGGTAACAGGTCAGTTAGGTAACAGGTATCAGGTAACAGTTAGGTAACAGGTAACAGGTCAGTTAGGTAACAGGTATCAGGTAACAGTTAGGTAACAGGTAACAGGTAACAGTTAGGTAACAGGTGAGTTAGGTAACAGGTAACAGTTAGGTAACAGGTGAGTTAGGTATCAGGCAATAGTTGGGTAGCACCGTTACCAGATCTCACAACGCGTGCAGAAGGGTCTGGCTCTGTGACAGCAGTTTTGGTGTTTGACTTCAGACTTTACATGCAAATTCATCATGGGGCTATGACAAACAAACCACTCGTTCATTCAAATCAATGTACAGTAGTAAATCCTGTACTCTCAATTGCAATCAGTTGAATTGAATTGCATTCCTATAGGCAGAATTGTTTTTTTTCTATTTGTAGACGGTTGTGTGTTGCTCTCTGTTTGTCTGTAGATTGAGTCATGTTGTTCTGTTTTAGACTAAATTGTTCTGGATAAGAGACCAAAATGACCAAAATGTAAAATGGTGTGCTGTGTGTAGTGTAAAGTGTATTGTGTTGTTTGTAGACCTGCATGGTGCACAGAAGACGGTGGATGATCCTCATCTGCCTCATCTTCCTCATCCTGCTGGTGATTGGAGTCTCCTTCGCTGTGTGTTTAGGTACAGCGTTTCTGTTTCCACTTCTATTGTTAATGCTCTGGTGTCCTTAACCATAGTTCATCCGTGTCTTTACCACAATTGTAAAGGTGTGCGTAACTGGTGACAGTGAAGTCAGACGCAGGAGAGCAGAAACTAGGTAATAGCCGGAGCAGTTTAATTTCAAAACCAACGGCATAAAGAATAACAAACATGGGTACAAAACCTGACGCGCACCAGTAAACATGTGCACAAGCACTTACAAACAAACAATTCCACACAAAGACATGGGGGGAACAGAGGGTTAAATACACAACACTTAATGAGGGAAATGAGAACCAGGTGTGTAGGAAAACAAGACAAAACAAATGGAAAATGAAAAGTGGATCGGCGATGGCTAGAAGACCGGTGACGCCGACCGACGAACGTCGCCCGAACAAGGAGAGGACCCGACTTCGGCGGGAATCGTGACAACAATAGAGTGGAATAGAGCAGAGTGGAATAGAGCAGAGTGGAATAGAGCAGAGTGGAATAGAGCAGAGTGGAATAGAGTGGAATAGAGTGGAATAGAGCAGAGTGGAATAGAGCAGAGTGGAATAGAGCAGAGTGGAATAGAGCAGAGTGGAATAGAGTGGAATAGATTGGAATAGAGCAGAGTGGAATAGAGTGGAATAGACAGAGCGGCCAATAGACAGAGCGGATAGAGCCAGAGTGGAATAGATTGGATATAGAGCAGAATGAATAGAGCAGTGATGAGCAGGGAATTAGAGCAAGTGGATAGAGCAGAGTTGGAATAGAGCAGAGTGGAATAGAGCCAGAGTTGAATAGAGCAATGGAAGAGCAGAGTGAAGAGGAGCTGGATAGCGATGGAATAAGGACAGAATTAAGAGCAAGGGATAATAGAGCAGAGATGGAAATAGAAGCAGAGTGAATAGAGCAGAGTGAAAGCAATTGAGAGCAGAGTGGAATAGAGACGGAATACGAGTGGAAAGTAAGCGGAATAGAGTGGGAAATAGAGCGGAAATACGAGCAGAATGGGAATAGAGCAGAATGGAATAGAAGCAGAGGGGAATAGAGCAGAATGGAATAGAGCAGAATAGAATCCGGAGAACATGACATGCACTAGAGCAGAGAATAGAGCAGAATGGAATAGAGCAGAGTGGATAGAGCAGAATGGAATAGAGCAGAAAAGAATAGAGCAGAATGGAATAGAGCAGAGGGAATAAGAGTAGAAATAAGAGCAGAAGTTGAGATAGAGCGGAATAGATTGGAAATAGAGCGAGGCAGAAGGAATAGGATAGACAAAAATAGAATAGGGTTGAATACATAGATTAAATCACAGTATGGACATGTGCCTTAGACTTGCTTCAATATATAATGCATGTGACTAAAATACATTAAAGTGTAGATCACATGTTTCTGTCTGGTTCTGACACTGTCTGGCTCTCCTCTCTGGTTTGAACAGGGATCCATGACACTGTCTGGCTTCCTCTCTGGTTGACACAGGGATCATGACACTGTCTGGTCCTTCTCTCTGGTTGAACAGGGATCCATGACACTCTCTGGTTGAACAGGGATCCATGACACTGTCTTGGCTCTCCTCTCTGGGAACAGGGATCCATGAACTCCTGGTTGAACAGGGATCCATGACACTGTCTGGTTTCTCTCTGCTGGTGAACAGGGATCCATGACACTGTCTGGTTCTTCTCTCTGGTTGAACAGGATCCATGACACTGTCTGGTCCCTTCTCTCTAGTTGAACAGGGATCCATGACACTGTCTGGCCTCCTCTCTGGTTGAACAGGGATCCATGACACTGTCTGGTTCTTCTCTCTGGTTGAACAGGGATCCATGACCACTGTCTGGCTCTCTCTCTTGGTGAACAATCCTGACACTGTCTGGCTCTTCTCTCTGGTTGAACAGGGATCCATGACACTGTCTGGTTCTTCTCTCTGATCAGGGATCATGACACTGTCTGGTCCTTCTCTCTGGTGAACAGGGATCCATGACACTGTCTGGCTTCTCCTCTCTGGTTGAACAGGATCCATGACACTGTCTGGTTCCTTCTCTCTGGTGAACAGGGATCCATGACACTGTCTGGTCCTTCTCTCTGGTTGAACAGGGATCCATGACACTGTCTGGTCCTTCTCTCTGGTTGAACAGGGACCATGATGACGTAGACGAAGAGACGATCCAGCGTTGTTTGTGCTGCCGCGATTCAACGGAAGCTTCAGACTGAAATCAGATATTGATACCAGAGCTGCTATCCCCAGCGTCCGATCAGAGTAAGGCCCTGTCCAGCCAACTACAAGAGAAGTACCTCGCATGTTGATGACTTTCAGGAATGTTTATAAATCTACTGTAAATCTATTTATGACCTTCAACTCAACAGGAATGCATGTTTGATGCTGCTGTTTAATAACACCTGAGTTACGACAACTATTCATCTGGCTGTGAATTCTACGGAAGAGGATTGGCCAAATGAAGAGAGAGAAAAAAAGGCTAACGGATTTGGATAAAAAAAAAAAAAAAAAAAAAAGAGAGAATAAAGTGTCAAAATGTTTAAATAAAGTAACAGTTATAGTCTATTTTAACTATCTCCCTGGCTCCTGTTGCGCGCCACTGTTGAATGCCTATATTGATGACCTGGTGAAACTATACTTTAGCATTCGATTTAGTAACAAGGAATATAATTTCCTCTTAGTACATTGAACGTATCAGTAAAAGTAGGAGCGAGATTACGCCACGAGGAACCACACACAGAGTCGGATGAGGTATGTGAAAAGCACGTTTCGGTGGAATACATTAACTAGGGTATCATCCCCGTTTGCTTGAATATTGTTCAAATAGAATCGGTGCAATCACCCCTGATCAAATGCAAACAACAGTTCACTTTCATACCAGTCACATAAAAAACAGCTCGTTGTATATATCATTCCTTCTCGCATCTATCTACTTCGCTCTCTCACCTTTTCTTCCCTTGTGGACTTCAGTGCACAACACATCAGCTGTCTGTGTGACCAGGCAACAAAAAAAATGTTCTAAGCAAAATCCTTCATATTATAACCCAACGCTACATACAGCCTACATTGTTGTCACGTCATGGTCAACATCGCTACTGGAACTAACGCGTTAGTAATCCACTACAATCTGCAGTACAGTCAGCAAGCAAGCAGTTAAAGCAGTTACAAACCAGGCTCCCCGTGGCAGAAAATGTATAAGGCTCCCGAGTGGTGCAGCTGTCTAAGGCACTGCATGTCAGTGCTAGAGGYGTCACTACAGACCCTGGTTCGATTCCAGGCTGTATCACACCCGGCCGTGATTGGGAGTCCCATAAGGCGGCGCACAATTGGCCCAGCGTCGTACGGGTTAGGGATTGGCCGGGGTAGGCCGTTCATTATAAATAAGAATTTGTTCTTAACTGACTTGCCTAGTWAAATAAAGGTTAAATTTAAAAAATGAAAATAAAACCAGGAGAGAYAGACATTGACTTGGAAGAGTTCCAGTGTTGGATAGCCATAGCCAGCTAGCTAACATATAGCGTACCTCTCTGTTTCTGTTTGAGCCGATTGTTTGAGTAGGCTAAACTAGCTAGCTACATGTGATGCTAACTATGTAAGTGAAAAAAAGTACTACGAAATATAGCTCTCTCTTTGTCTCTCTCTCACTCGCTTCTCCTTAATTTTGGAAGTAATTTGTTCAAAACTGTTCAGCTATTGTCTGTCTCTCTCTTTGAGTCAACTACTCACCACATTTTATGCACTGCAGTGCTAGCTAGCTGTAGCTTATGCTTTCAGTACTAGATTCATTCTCTGATCATTTCATTGGGTGGACAACATGTCAGTTCATGCTGCAAGAGCCCTGATAGGTTGCAGGATGTCCTCTGTAAGTCTATGGAAGGGGGTGAGAACCATGAGCCTCCTAGGTTTTGTATTGAAGTCAATGTACCCAGAGGAGGACGGAATCTAGCTGTCCTCCGGCTTCACCATGGTGCTACCCTACAGAGTGCTGTTGAGGCTACTGTAGACCTTTGCAAAACAGTGTGTTTTAATTAATTATTTGGTGACGTGAATATATTTAGTATAGTCTTATCACTTTTTAAATGTTTCACTATTTTTTTTAAAATATGAAATTCACTGAGGAGGATGGTCCTCCCCTTACTCCTCTGAGGAGCCTCCACTGGTGTGTTGGAGGTCTAATAAACGGGTTCAAACAGGCGTCACACACATTTTTCCATTTATGTATTGAGTTTGGACTTTAGCATGTAGGTCGTACCGATTGGTGTCACCTCGTGTGTCACTATGTAACTCCTGTACTGGTTGTCATCTCGTGTGTCACTATGTAACTCCTGTACTGGTTGTCATCTCGTTAGTCAGTATGTGTTACACCTGTGTACTCTACACGAGTGACAGAGAGGACTCAGACCATTCTCTTCAGTCAGTGACAGAGAGGACTCAGCACCAGTTCTCTTCAGTCAGTGACAGAGAGGGACTCAGCACCATTCTCTTCAGTCAGTGACAGACAGGGACTCAGCACCAGTCTCTTCAGTCAGTGACAGACAGGGACCTCAGCACCAGTTCTCTTCAGTCCAGTGCACAGCAGGACTCAGCACCAGTTCTCTTCATCAGTGACAGACAGGGATCAGCACCAGTTCTCTTCAGTCAGTGACAGACAGGGACTCAGCACACAGTTCTCTTCAGTCAGTGACAAGCCAGAAAGTTTTTTTATTTTGCTCATATGTGCACCATAGAAGAGTTCATACCTATAGTCTGAATTTGCCATAGGAACGGGTGTGTACGCGTTATTAGATTTGGGGCGGCAGGTAGCTAGCCTAGTGGTAAGAGGCAAGTAGCTAGCCAGTGGGTTAATGGCAGGTAGCTAGTGTTTAAGGCAGGTAAGCCTAGCCTATTGTTAGAGAGGGCAGGTAGGCCTAGCCTAGTGGTGAGAGAGTAGCTAGCCTAGTGGTTAGAGAGGCAGGTAGCCTAGCCTAGTGGTTAGAGAGGCAATAGCTAGCCGTGGGTTAAGTGGAGGTAAGCCTAGTGGTTAGAGAGGAGTAGCCTAGCCTAGTGGTTAGAGAGGCAATAGCCTAGCCTAGGGGTAGAGTGGCAGGTAGCCTAGTGTTAAGAGGCAGTGCCTAGCTGGGTTAGAGAGGCAGGTAGCTAGGCTAGTGGTTAGGAGAGGCAGGTAGCCGTAGCCTAGTGAGTTAGAGAGCAGGGTAGGCCGTAGCCTAGGTGGTTAGAGTGGCAGGTAGCCTAGCCTAGTGTTAGAGCAGGCCAGGGTAGCCGCCTAGTGGTTAGAGAGGCAGGTAGCCTAGCCTAGTGTTAGAGAAGAGAGGTAGCCTAGCCTAGTGGTTAGAGAGCAGGAGCCTAGCCTAGTGGTTAGAGAGGGCAGGTAGCCTAGCCTATGGTTAGAGAGGCAGCTACTAGCCTAGTGGTTAGAGAGGCAGGTAGCCTAGCCTAGTGCGTTAGAGAGGCAGGTGATCCTAGTGGTTAGAGAGGCAGGTAGCCTAGTGGTTAGAGCGTTGGGCAGTAACCGAAAGTTTGGTGGATCGAATCCCTGAGTGCAAGTATAAATCTGTCGTTCTGCCTCTGAACAAGGCTGTTAACCTACTGTTCATAGGCTGTCTTGTAATTGAGAATTGTTCTTAACTGACTTGCCCTAGTTAAAATAAAGGTTAAATTAAAGGTTAAATAAAGGTTAAGTAAACAAATGTATAATAAATTACATCTCTTAGATTGAGTGAACAAGGTTATTAGATCACTAATTTATGGCATTTGTTTTCTGCCCCTACTTTTACCACACACACACACACACACACACACACACACACACCACACACACAACACCACACACACACACACACACCCGCCCATCTCTGTAACCGCGGTTCCTCTTTCTGAAATAATCCGTGCAACAACTTATCCGGGCCTAATACTTATAAAAAATCATATATTATTTATATTTTATAAAAGAGCAAGGATGTATAGTTTCAACAGTCATTTACTCAGGCATTTCAACGGTGTCGCCAGGGAGTCACGCACTGAACCAAATCTCCTACATTAAGTTGCAGTTATACTTCAGGATTATTCTCAAAATATTTTTTACAGTACTATCATGCCAAACATAATAATTCAAGTACCACCACCTGTTTCTTTTATTTATTGTTCTGTCAAACTTGTCCCTGGAGTGTTATCAGTTTAAGTTGAAAGTGGAAGGAATCTGAAAGAGGAGGCCTAACTGAACAAGGGAAATTCCATGGTAGTGGGAGGTGAGTTGAGTTCCAAGGCAAGACACACTTCATTCTTACTCTCTTTTTCTCTCTCTCTCTCCTCTCTTTCCTTCACTTTCACTCTCTCCTCTTCTCTCTCTCCCTCCCTCCCTCCCCGCCTCTCTCTCTCTCCCCCCCCTCTCTCTTTTCCCCCCCCCCTCTCACCCTCTCTCTTTCTAACCTCCACCTCTCTCTCCACCCACCTGCTCTCTCTCTCTCCACTCAGTTGTCTGACCTCTACAGTTCATCTCCGGCCCTGGGTCGCTACTCTCCAGTGTTGAAATCTCTGACTTCAGGTAAAACAAAGTAACCCATATTCTACTGTCTTCATTGAAAGTCTATTTCCAGTACGGTGCAGTACTTTCCACTCTACTCTGCATTCAATGAGAGCCAGATGGAAATATTATATATATATATATTTATATTTATATAATATCATAATAATTACAGTAAGCCTGTTTTTCTTCGGTCAAGTTCTTCTGGGAAAGAATCTTGGTCTATCAAGGACATGATGATTCAAGTCATCAAATCAAATCAATGTTATTATAAAGCCCTTCTTACACAGCTGATTATTCAAAGTGCTGTACAGCAACCCAGCCTAAACCCAAACAGCAAGCAATGCAGGTGATAGACAGCATGGTGGCTTGGGAAAAACTCCCTAGAAAGGCCAGAACCTAGGAAGAAACTAGAGAGAGAACAGGCTATGAGGGGTGGGCCAGTCCTCTTTCTGGCTGTGCCGGGTGGAGATTATAACAGAACATGGCCAAGATTTTCAAATGTTACATAAATGACCAGCATGGTCAAATAATAATAATCACGTAGTTGTCGAGGGATGCAGCAAGTCGGCACCTCAGGGAGTAAATGTCAGTTGGCTTTTCATAGCCGATCATTCAGAGTATCTCTATTCGCTCCTGCTGTCTCTAGAGAGTTGAAAACCAGCAGTCTGGGACAGGTAGCACGTCCGGTGAACAGGTCAGGTTCCATAGCCGCAGACAGAAAGATGGGGACAGCAAGGAGTCATCATGCCAGGTAGTCCTGAGCATGGTCCTAGGCTCAGGTCCTCCGGAGGGCAGGGAGAGGGGAGAGGAATTAGAGGGAGTACTAAATTTCACACAGGACACCGGATAAGACAGAGAGAAATACTCCAGATATAACAGACTGACCCTAGCCCCCCGACACATAAACTACTGCAGCATAATACTGGAGGCTGAGCAGAAGGGGTCAGGAGACACGTGGCCATCCGGATGATACCCCCGGACAGGGCCAACAGGAAGGATGATAACCCCACCCACTTTGCCAAAGCACCCCCACACCACTAGAGGGATATCTTCAACCACCAACTTACATCCTGAGACAAGGCCGAGTAAAGCCCACAAAGATCTCCGCCACGGCACAACCCAAGGGGAGCCAACCAGACAGGAAGACCACGTCAGTGACTCAACCACTCAAGTGACGCACCCCTCCTAGGACGGCAATCCCAGTAATGCTTTGTGGGTTAGCAGTAAAACCTTGAAATCACCTTGCCTTAACAGGAAGCAGTGTAGGAGGCTAGCACTAGAGTAATATGATAACATTTGGGTTCTAGTCAGGATTCTAGCAGCCGTGTTTAGCACTACTGAAGTTTATTTAGTGCTTTATCCAGGTAGCGGAAAGTAGAGCATTACAGTAGTCTAATTTAAAGTGACAAAAGCATGGATAAATCTTTTTGCCACATCATTTTTGCAATGTTACGTAGATGTAAAAAGCTGTCCTTGAAACACTCTGATGTGTTCGTCAAAGAAGAGTCAGGGTCCAGAGTAACGCAGAGGTCCTTCCAGTTATTTGAGACGATGATGATTGACTGGTCTGATCTTCTCTCAGAACGGCTCTGTGGTAGCTGACTACCGGCTTGAGGTCCTGATGCCCCTGCATAATGCTGAGTTGGAGCGGGTCACTTCTGAGTAGAGAGATGGTGTATAATGTCTTCAGACAGTCTCTCTATGACCAAGACCTGAGCTCAACCACCCACTGTTACTACACGGTCACTGGACATGCAGGTGAGACAACACACACACACACACAACCAACACCACAACACACACCCACACTGGGACATGCAGTGTGCGGACACACACACACACACACACACACACACACACACACACACACACACACACACACACACACACACACACACACACACACACACACACACCACATGGACATGCAGGTGAGACAGACACACTGGACATGCAGGGTGAGACAACACCACTGGACATGCAGGGTGAGACACACACTGGACATAGCAGGTGAGACACACTCGACATGGGGGAACACACACTGGACATGCCAGGGTGAACCAGAACCACCACTGGACATGCAGCGGTGAGACACCACACTGGACAGCAGGGTGAGACAGACACACTGGACATGCAGGTGGAGACAGACACACTGGACATACAGGTGAGACACACACTGGGACATGCAGGGTGAGACAGACACACTGGACATGCAGGGTGAGACAGCACACTGGACATGCAGGTGAGCACACACTGTACATGCAGGGTGAGACACACTGACATGCAGGTGAGACAGCACACTGGACATCAGGTGAGACAGACACCTGGACAGCAGGTTGAGTGACAGACACACTGACATGCAGGGTGAGACAGGACACCACTGGACATGCAGGGTGAGACAGACACACTGACAGCAGGTGGACAGACACACTGCATGCAGGGTGAGACAGACACACTGGACATCAGGGTGAGACAGACACTGGACATGCAGGGTGAGACACACACTGGACATGCAGGGTGAGACACACACTGACATGCAGGTGAGACACACACTGGACATGCAGGGTGAGACACACACTGGCATGCAGGTGAGACACACACTGGACATGCAGGTTGAGAAGACACAGACACACTGGACATCAGGGTGAGACACACACTGGACATGCAGGGTGATGACAGACACACTGGACATGCAGGTGAGCACACACTGGACATGCAGGGTGAGAC
Organism: Salvelinus sp. IW2-2015; assembly: GCF_002910315.2. Classification (NCBI taxonomy): domain Eukaryota; kingdom Metazoa; phylum Chordata; class Actinopteri; order Salmoniformes; family Salmonidae; genus Salvelinus; species Salvelinus sp. IW2-2015. The sequence goes on along the minus strand of NW_019943011.1, from coordinate 154,362 downwards.
AGCACACGACATGCAGGGTAGACAACACTGGACATGCAGGGTGAGACACACACTGGACATGCAGGGTGAGACACCATGGACATGCTGGGGAGACAGACACACTGGGACATGCAGGGTGAGACAGCACACTGGACATGCAGGGTGAGACAGACACACTGGACATGCAGGTGAGCAGACACCTTGGACATGCAGGGTGAAGACAGCAACACACTGGACACTGCAGGGTGAGACAGACACACTGGACATGCGGGTGAGACAGACACTGACATGCAGGGTGAGACAGACACACTGGACATGCAGGGTGAGACAGGACACACTGGACATGCAGGGTGAGACAGACACACTGGACATGCAGGTGAAGACACTGGGACACGCAGGGTGAGACAACACACTGGACAGCAGGTGAGACAGGACACCACTGGACATGCAGGGTGAGACATGACACACTGGACATGCAGGGTGAGAGACACTGGACAGCAGGGTGAGACAGACACACGGACATGCAGGGTGAGGACACGACACTGGGACATGCAGGGTGAGACAGACACACTGGACATGCAGGGTGAGACAGACACATGGACATGCGGGTGAGACAGACACACTGGACATGCAGGGTGAGCACACTGGACACGCGGGTGAGAAGACACACTGGACACTGCAGGGTGAGACACACACTGGACATGCAGGGTGGAACACACACTGGACATGCAGGGTGAGACAGTCACACTGACCAGCAGGGTGAGACAACACATGGACATTGCAGGGTGAGACACCACTGGACATTGCAGGGTGAGACAGACACACTGGACATGGCAGCGGTGAGGACAGACACACTGGACATCACACGTGGAACCACTGACATTGCAGGGTGAGACAGACCACACTGGAACATGCAGGGTGAGACAACACACTGGACATGCAGGGTGAGACACACTGGAACATGCAGGTGAGACGACAACTGGACATTTGCAGGGGTGAGACAGACACTGGGACATGCAGGGTGAGACAGACACACTGGACATTGCAGGGTGAGACAATGGACACACTGGACATGCAGGGTGAGACAGACACACTGGACATGCAGGGTGAGACAAGACACACTGGACATGCAGGGTGAGACAGACACACTGGACATGCAGGGTGGACAGAACACTGACATGCAGCGGTGAGACGACACACCTGGACTGCAGGTGAGAAGAACACTGGACATGCAGGGTGAGACAGACACTGGACATGCAGGGTGAGACACTGGAACACGGCAGGCGTGAGACAGACACACTGGACATGCAGGTGAGACAGACACTGGACATGCAGGGTGAGACCAGGACACCGAACAGGTGAGACGACACACTGACATGCAGGGTTGAGACAGACACACTGGACAATGCGGGTGAAGACAGACACTGGGGACATGCAGGGTTGAGTACAGACACACTGGGACATGCAGTGGTGAGAGTGGGCACATGCGAGCACATACCCTCACAATATAACAATATTATCTGAGGCGTAAATATAAACAAATGGATTTAAATTCTGAAATGTTCCTGTGATGTTATTCTTAACAGTGTCTCTTTATTCTTTGCAGTTGGCTCAGTGACTAGCGAGAGCGGAAGTGGCGCGCTGGTTTGGTGAATATTACCCAATAATCTGGGGGTATATCATTATCATGAAACAGTCTGACTGTCTGTAGTGTTGTGATGTTTTGGTCACCAACCCAGACAGACACACAATGGGATGTGTGACACTGGATCACTACTGCTGTGTCAGTGGCGTGTACAACCTGACAGACTGTATGACAAATAGACATTGATGAGACTTTTCTGCATATTCCATCTATCTCAAGTAGCCAAGAGAAGGGAAAGGCCTAAGTGTACTTTGGGAATGAGGATAATGGGATGTGGACATTAAGTGTTTATACGGGGTGTCTGACGGTGTATTAGGCAGGTGAGACAGACACACTGGACATGCAGGGTGAGACACACACTGGACATGCAGGGTGAGACAGACACACTGGACATGCAGGGTGAGACACACACTGGACATGCAGGGTGAGACAGACACACTGGACATGCAGGGTGAGACAGACACACTGGACATGCAGGGTGAGACAGACACACTGGACATGCAGGTGAGACAGACACACTGGACATGCAGGTGAAGACACACTGGACATACAGGGTGAGACACACACTGGACATGCAGGGTGAGCAGACACTGGACATGCAGGGTGAGACAGACACACTGGACATGCAGGGTGAGACAGACACACTGGAATGCAGGGTGAGGCAGACACACTGGACATGCAGGGTGAGACAGACACACTGGACATGCAGGGTGAGACAGACACACTGGACATGCAGGGTGAGACAGACACACTGGACATGCAGGGTGAGACAGACACACTGGACATGCAGGGTGAGACAGACACTGGACATACAGGGTGAGACAGCACACTGGACATGCAGGGTGAGACAGACACACTGGACATGCAGGGTGAGACAGACACACTGGACATGCAGGGTGAGACAGACACACTGGACATGCAGGTGAGACAGCACACTGACATGCAGGTGAGACACACACTGGACATGCAGGGTGAGACACACACTGGACATGCAGGGTGAGACACACACTGGACATGCAGGGTGAGACACACACTGGACATGGAGGGTGAGACAGACACACTGGACATGCAGGGTGAGACAGACACACTGGACATGCAGGGTGAGACGACACCACGGACATGCAGGGTGAGACAGACACACTGGACATGCAGGGTGAGACACACACTGGACATGCAGGGTGAGACACAACACTGGACATGCAGGTGGAGAACACATGGACATGCAGGGTGAGACACACACTGGCATGCAGGGTGAGACAGACACACTGGACATGCAGGGTGAGACAGACACACTGGACATGCAGGGTGAGACAGACACACTGGACATGCAGGGTGAGACAGACACACTGGACATGCAGGGTGAGACAGACACACTGGACATGCAGGGTGAGACAGACACACTGGACATGCAGGGTGAGACAGACACACTGGACATGCAGGGTGAGACAGACCACTGGACATACAGGGTGAGACAGACACACTGGACATGCAGGGTGAGACAGACACACTGGACATGCAGGGTGAGACAGACACATGGACATGCAGGGTGAGACAGACACACTGGACATGCAGGGTGAGACAGACACACTGGACATGCAGGGTGAGACAGACACACTGGACATGCAGGGTGAGACAGACACACTGGACATGCAGGGTGAGACACACACTGGACATGCAGGGTGAGACACACACTGGACATGCAGGGTGAGACACACACTGGACATGAGGGTGAGACACACCTGGACTGAGGGTGAGACAGACACACTGGACATGCAGGGTGAGACAGACACACTGGACATGCAGGGTGAGACAGACACACTGGACATGCAGGGTGAGACAGACACACTGGACATGCAGGGTGAGACACACACTGGACATGCAGGGGAGACACACATGACATGCGGGAGACACAACTGGACATGCAGGGTGAGACACACACTGGACATGCAGGGTGAGACAGACACACTGGACATGCAGGGTGAGACAGACACACTGGACATGCAGGGTGAGACAGACACACGACATGCAGGGGAGACAGACACACTGGACATGCAGGGTAGACAGACACACTGGACATGCAGGGTGAGACAGACACACTGGACATGCAGTGGAGTGGGGCACATGCGAGCACATACCCTCACAATATAACAATATTATCTGGCGTAAATATAAACAAATGGATTTAAATTCTGAAATGTTCCTGTGATGTTATTCTTAACAATCTCTCTTTATTCTTTGCAGTTGGCTCAGTGACTAGCGAGAGCGGAAGTGGCGCGCTGGTTTGGTGAATATTACCCAATAATCTGGGGTATATCATTATCATGAAACAGTCTGACTGTCTGTAGTGTTGTGATGTTTTGGTCACCAACCCAGACAGACACACAATGGGATGTGTGACACTGGTCACTACTGCTGTGTCAGTGGCTGTTACAACCTGACAGACTGTATGACAAATAGACATTGATGAGACTTTTCTGCATATTCCATCTATCTCAAGTAGCCAAGAGAAGGGAAAGGCCTAAGTGTACTTTGGGAATGAGGATAATGGGATGTGGACATTAAGTGTTTATACGGGGTGTCTGACGGTGTATTATTTTTTTGCATGTTAAGTGTCAAAGTGGATTAACAATGTCTGTGGCCAAGTCAGATGTTTTTATCAAGATGTTTTATATCCAAGATGTTTATATCCAAGATGTTTA
>NW_019943011.1:148131-150014 GCF_002910315.2 Salvelinus sp. IW2-2015 | reverse complement strand
TGTATTATTTTTTTGCATGTTAAGTGTCAAAGTGGATTAACAATGTCTGTGGCCAAGTCAGATGTTTTTATCAAAAATGTTTATATCCAAGATGTTTATATCCAAGATGTTTATATCGGTTGTAAATGACTTCCTGATACCTATTCTGTAGTATATTACATGTCTGAGGGAGAACTATTCCAATTTGAGGCATTGCTTCAATCTTTATATTCTTTTACATTTTACATGAATGATTGGAAAATGTATTTTGTAATTTTGTGAAATAAATTGTGTTTTTTTATTGTACTCTGCAAGGAGTTGTCCTAGTTAGCAACAATACATTTTCCCTCTGCCTCATACCACTTACTGGGTGCTCTGTCACATCCAGGTTCCATTTATCTCTCATGCAGAAGCAATGACTTGACTGACCACACTAGTCACCTGCAGAAAGTTTCACTTTTGTTGTTTTCCTGTAAATAAGTTTTTGTTTACAGCTACAGAAGTTGTCCGTGATCCACATGACTGATCACTAGGTGGTGATAATGTGTCTCTGTACCACTACTGTCTCCTGATGTTCCATGTGTTCTCTGTACCTCTACTGTCCCTACTGTCTCCTGATGTTCCATGTGTCTCTGTACCTACTGTCTCCTGATGTTCCATGTGTCTCTGTGCCACTACTGTCTCCTGATGTTCCATGTGTTCCTTACCACTACTGTCTCCTGATGTTCCATGTGTCTCTGTACCACTACTGTCTCCTGATGTTCCATGTGTCTCTGTACCCTACTGTCCCTACTGTCTCTACTGTCTCCTGATATTCCATGTGTCTCTGTACCACTACTGTCTCTACTGTCTCCTGATGTTCCATGTGTCTCTGTACCTCTACTGTCTCCTGATGTTCCATGGTCTCTGTACCTCTACTGTCCCTACTGTCTCCTGATGTTCCATGTGTCTCTGTACCACTACTGTCCCTACGTTTTCCTGATGTTCCCTGTGTCTCTGTACCTCTACTGTCTCCTGATGTTCCATGTCTCGTACCTCTACTGTCTCCTGATGTTCCATGTGTCTCTGTACCTCTACTGTCCCTACTGTCTCCTGATGTTCCATGTGTCTCTGTACCACTACTGTCTCTACTGTCTCCTGATGTTCCATGTGTCTCTGTACCTCTACTGTCTTCCTGATGTTCCATGTGTCTCTGTACCTCTACTGTCTCTACTGTCTCCTGATGTTCCATGTGTCTCTGTACCACTACTGTCTCTACTATGTCTCCTGATGTTCCATTGTCTCTGTACCTTACTGTCCCTACTGTCTCCTGATGTTCCATGTGTCTCTGTACCACTACTGTTATCGGTTGTAATATGACTTCCTGATACCTATTCTGTAGTATATATCATGTCTGAGGGGAGAACTATTCCAATTTGAGGCATTGCTTCAATCTTTATATTCTTTTACATTTTACATGAATTGATTGGAAAATGTATTTTGTAATTTTGTGAAATAAATTGTGTTTTTTTATTGTACTCTGCAAGGAGTTGTCCTAGTTAGCAACAATACATTTTCCCTCTGCCTCATACCACTTACTGGGTGCTCTGTCACATCCAGGTTCCATTTATCTCTCATGCAGAAGCAATGACTTGACTGACCACACTAGTCACCTGCAGAAAGTTTCACTTTTGTTGTTTTCCTGTAAATAAGTTGTTGTTGTTTACAGCTACAGAAGTTGTCCGTGATCCACATGACTGATCACTAGGTGGTGATAATGTGTCTCTGTACCACTACTGTCTCCTGATGTTCCATGTGTCTCTGTTTTCCTATGGTGTTCTCTGTACCCTCTACTGTCTCCTGATGTTCCATGTGTCTCTGTACCACTATTACTGTCTCCTGATGTTCCATGTGTCTCTGTACAC
>NW_019943011.1:140853-144386 GCF_002910315.2 Salvelinus sp. IW2-2015 | reverse complement strand
ACCATATGTCCCTACTGTCTCCTTATGTTCCATGTGTCTCTGTACCTCTACTGTCTCCTGATGTTCCATGTGTCTCTGTGCCACTTACTGTCTCCTGATGTTCCATGTGTCTCTGTACCACTACTGTCTCCTGATGTTCCATGTGTCTCTGTACCACTACTGTCTCCTGATGTTCCATGTGTCTCTGTACCTCTACTGTCCCTACTGTCTCTACTGTCTCCTGATATTCCATGTGTCTCTGTACCACTACTGTCTCTACTGTCTCCTGATGTTCCATGTGTCTCTGTACCTCTACTGTCTCCTGATGTTCCATGTGTCTCTGTACCTCTACTGTCCCTACTGTCTCCTGATGTTCCATGTGTCTCTGTACCACTACTGTCCCTACTGTCTCCTGATGTTCCCTGTGTCTCTTGTACCTCTACTGTCTCCTGATGTTCCATGTGTCTCTGTACCTCTACTGTCTCCTGATGTTCCATGTGTCTCTGTACCTCTACTGTCCCTACTGTCTCCTGATGTTCCATGTGTCTCTGTACCACTACTGTCTTACTGTCTCCTGATGTTCCATGTGTCCTGTACCTCTACTGTCTCCTGATGTTCCATGTGTCTCTGTACCTCTACTGTCTCTACTGTCTCCTGATGTTCCATGTGTCTCTGTACCACTACTGTCTCTACTGTCTCCTGATGTTCCATGTGTCTCTGTACCTCTACTGTCCCTACTGTCTCCTGATGTTCCATGTGTCTCTGTACCACTACTGTTACTGTCTCCTGATGTTCCATGTGTCTCTGTACCACTACTGTCTCTACTGTCTCTACTCTGCTCTCTGAACCAATAGGGTGTACTGTAATTTCAGACGCAGTACTTTCCAAATAACTGCACTAATACTTAAAAGTACTGCGCTACTTAACTCCAGTATAACTGTGTTTTTTGGGATATAGTACTTGCAATATCAATGATGTCATCAGTGTGCTTGTGTATGCCCTGAAGAGGCTAATGGTTAATTTCCTCCTCCTCCTCCTCCTCCTCCTCCTCCTCCTCCTCCTTCCTCGTCCTCCCTCCTCCTCCTCCTCCTGGTCACTAAGCAACGGTGTGTTCGGAGCTCTAGGAATCCAGGAAACGTCCATATCCTCTGTTTAAGCCTGAGCCAGTTGACATCTGACTTTGTAATTGATTGACATTTGTTGCCACAGTTACGGACAATTACATGTCACCAGAGTTTAAAGGTTAAACGTGGATCCAACAACAAGTGTGTAAGACAGTTAAGGATGAACGGCAGACAATGGAAAAGGAATATATGTATATATTTTTTTTACAGTTGCAGAAATTGTCTAGTAAAATCCGAGTTTGACGCTACAAGCTAAAAAGAGTTGGAAAAGTGTTGACTAACGGAATAGTAAACTTATGAAAAAATTAAGATTGTCGCATGTTCTTTATCTGAAATAGGTATTAAACACCGGGTTCAGAYATGATCAGGTATCTCCTTCGAAAGGTCAAATGGTTACTCCAAAATAGTAACTTGTGTATTGCTTGTTCAATTGTGTTAAACTATTTTAAGTAGCCTAAGTACCAGAAAGTACCCCRTTTTTTTACTACAATTTATAAATACCAGGTAAATACTGGAAACAGTACCTTAAAATAAAGTGCTATTTGGAGCTGGCTGTGTTCCCACGGGCTAAGACTGTCACCAGAGGATCCTGGGATGAGATGAGTATAATAGGTTTATATGTCTCAGCAGACTATAAATGGATGTAGATTCTTCTAGAAGACTTTATTAAAGGTCCAGTGCAGGTTAAACATTATTTTTTTTAATGTCAATATCAAATCATTTTTAGTTAACAAGTACCTACTGTGATTGTTTTCAGTTAAAATAGTTGAAAATAAACAAAAATAGCTTCTTAGCAAAGAGCAATTTCTTAAGCAAGAATTTTGCTAGGACTGTCTGGGAGTGGTCTGAGAGAGGCGGGGAAAACTGGAAACTAGCTGTTATTGGCTGAGAGGTTTAGAACTCTCTTTCTTATTGGTCTATTAACTAATTTACCGCCTGGCCAAAACTTCATCCCACCGAAACAGGCTAAAATTTCTGGCTGTGTTTTCAAACAGCTCTTACACTAAAATGGCATTATCATAATTGTCACAGTTTCACAGTATTATTCCAACCTCATAGTGTGGAAATCTATATTTAAAACACAGGACAATCACCGTTTTTCATCCACTGGGCCTTTATATTATATTTGAGCCTACATCCCGGATGTTTCCAGGTAAAGCTAATGCTGAATGCACCGACTGGATTGGAGGAGATTTGGAATACTGTAGAAACTGGTTTCAGGTCAAAGAGGAAGAAAGACCAAGATATTCTAAGATATTATAGAATCGACTGTTAATTCATAGGCAGGTAGCCTAGTGGTTAGAGGAGGCAGGTAGCCTAGTGGTTAGAGGAGGCAGGTAGCCTAGTGGTTAGAGGAGGCAGGTAGCCTAGTGGTTAGAGGAGCAGGTAGCTAGTGGTTAGAGGAGGCAGGTAGCCTAGTGGTTAGAGGAGGCAGGTAGCCTAGTGGTTAGAGGAGGCAGGTAGCCTAGTGGTTAGAGGAGGCAGGTAGCCTAGTGGTTAGAGGAGGCAGGTAGCCTAGTGGTTAGAGGAGGCAGGTAGCCTAGTGTTTAGAGGAGGCAGGTAGCCTAGCGGTTAGAGGAGGCAGGTAGCCTAGCGGTTAGAGGAGGCAGGTAGCCTAGCGGTTAGAGGAGGCAGGTAGCCTAGCGGTTAGAGGAGGCAGGTAGCCTAGCGGTTAGAGGAGGCAGGTAGCCTAGCGGTTAGAGGAGGCAGGTAGCCTAGCGGTTAGAGGAGGCAGGTAGCCTAGCGGTTAGAGGAGGCAGTAGCCTAGCGGTTAGAGGAGGCAGGTAGCCTAGCGGTTAGAGGAGGCAGGTAGCCTAGCGGTTAGAGGAGGCAGGTAGCCTAGCGGTTAGAGCGTTGGACCAGTAACCGAAAGGTTTGCTGGATCGAATCCCCCGAGCTGACAAGGTAAAAATCTGGCGTTCTGCCCCCTGAACAAGGCAGTTAACCCACTGTTCCCCGGTTGGGCCGTCATTGTAAATAAGAATTTGTTCTTAACTGACTAGCCTAGTTAAATAAAACACATTTAATTATCCCATGCTGTGAGAGTGAAGGATCCCTGGTAGTAAGCCTACTGCCCAGTATTTCTCCATGGCCAAGAGCTCATAAGACATTGGCTGTCAGAACCGTTTGTCTGTGTCGGCTGGCGTGGCGTGCCTTCCTGCCTGCCTTCCTCTTTAATCCTGTTTTCACAGGACTGATCTTCTAAAGGCAGATTTACTATAACAGGAGAGATGGATGCCTGATTTACTATAACAGGAGAGATAGATGCCTGATTTACTATAACAGGAGAGATGGATGCCTGATTTACTATAACAGGAGAGATAGATGCCTGATTTACTATAACAGGAGAGCTGGATGCCTGATTTACTATAACAGGAGAGATAGATGCCTGATTTACTATAACAGGAGAGATGGATGCCTGATTTACTA
>NW_019943011.1:133681-139382 GCF_002910315.2 Salvelinus sp. IW2-2015 | reverse complement strand
AGACCAGTACTAATACACACCTGACCTGAGACCAGCACTAATACACACCTGACCTGAGACCAGTACTAATACACACCTGACCTGAGATCAGTACTAATACACACCTGACCTGAGATCAGTACTAATACACACCTGACCTGAGATCAGTACTAATTGCGAGAATCCTACAGGATCCATTAGGATTACTTTCCAATAGGAAAAAAAGCAGTCCAATAGGATTTTAATAGGATTCTATTGGATTCTAATAGGAGTCCAATAGGATTCTAATGGATTCTAATAGGAGTCCAATAGGAGTCCAATAGGATTCTATTATGTTTATCTTGTATACTGTATGACTGTGGTGTTTACTGTATTGTACGCTATTTTGTTTTTGTAGAACTGAAAGACGAAGACCAACGAAGACCACATGGTGGTAGAACGCGTCTGTTTACAGACAAACAGGAAGCTGCCATTGTGCCAACGGTAGTTGAAAATAATGCCCTAAGACTGCAGGGAAATCCAACAACAGATGATTGGAAACCCTGCAAACTTACCATAACATCAGAGTGAGCTTATCAACCACAGCCCGTATCCTTAGGAAACACCATCTCAGGATGAAGCAAATCGACAGAGTCCCATTTGAAAGGAATTCCCAAAGAGTGAAGGATAAATGGTACGAATATGTGCAAGTAGGTAATGTATTAGTTTTACTCTCTTAAAACATTAGAGACTCATTGATGTTGACAGTGAACTTTACTATACAGCAATTACAATATTTACTGTCATTTCAGAGAATCATGGAGTTGGATGCAAGTCCCATTCCCCAGGAGAACACATATTCATAGATGAGGCTGAATTCAATGTAGCAAAGACGAGGAAGAGAGGAAGGAACATCATTGGTCAACGCGCCATCATTGAGGTACCGGGCCAGCGCAGGGGGGGGGGGAAATGTCACCATAGGTGCAGCTGTGTGGTTCTTCACCGTCATGCTACTGTTGGACCATACAACACTGCCCATGTCCTTAATGTCCTGAATACCTACATGACAATCGTTTTCAGCCAGAGCAGAGAGGGCCGGGTGATCCTGAGCAGAGANATTGGATTCTAATAGGAGTCTAATGGGAGTCCAATAAGAGTCCAATAGGATTCCAATAGGATTCTGATAGGATTCTGATAGGATTCGAATTGGAGTTCAATAGGATTCTAATAGAGGTGACACAAAAAACTGTAGGATTGTATAAAAAAAAAAATTTGGACTAAGGTACGCTAGATATCAATAATAAGTGCTATCCGTATCACCCGTAGGCTACACCGCTGCTGTCGTCCTTACCGCTAAGCGTTTATTGAAATTGGATGATGTTTGGATGCCGACAGCAGTCACACCATTGAAAGACATAGCTTGGACTGTAGCCTACAAAAGCCTATTCCTGCTCTTTTCCTGCGATCCATCAAACACATCTGGTGTGTCATCATAGTGGTCTCTGATTAGTGGTCAGACTCGTTTAGGCGGGAACAAACTTAAACTACGATGGCTCACTGTTCATTGTTGGCACTTCCTGCCTAAGTTTGTCCACTTTGCCAATGAAGTAATCATTAAAATAATTGGCAACATCAAATGGTTTTGTGATGAATAAGCCATCTGATTCGATGAAAGATGGAGTTGAATTTGTCTTTCTGCCCATAATTTCAGTTAAAGTACTTTATATCGTTGATCTTGGCTTCATAATAAAGTTTCTTCTTCTCTTTGTTGAGTTTAGTCACATCATTTCTCAATTTGCAGTAAGTCAGCCAGTCAGATGTACAGCCAGACTTATTAGGCACTCCTTTTGCTCCATCTCTTTCAACTATACATGTTCTTCAATTCCTCATCGATCCATGGAGCCTTAAAACAGTTCTAACAGTCAGTTTCTTAACAGGTGCATGTTTAGCAATAATTGGAAGAAGCAATTTCGTAAATTCATCAAGTGCAGCGTCTGGATGCTCCTCATTAATCACAACAGACCAACAAATATTTTTAACATCGTCCACATAAGAGTCACAGCAAAAATACACTATATTAGGCCTGTTGGAAGCTTTCCTGGATATAGCCACTATATTGTGATCACTGCATCCAATGGGCACGGAAACAGCTTCAGAACAAAGTTCTACAGATTTAGTACAAATGTGATGGATACATGTGGATGATCTTGTTCCTGTAGTGTTTGTTAAACACCCTGGTAGGTTGATTAATAACCTGAACCAGATGACACTTTGCAATCAGATCTTTGGTATGGATTAAAAGGTTGCAGGTGAGTACTCATGTGTATGGAGAACAATGGAAGCAAACTTGGCAGAGAGGTAGAGGTAGGGTGGAGGGTGGAACAAGGAGAGGCCGGGCAGACCATGTGGTCAACCACGGTTTGACCTTGAGAGAGGCCGGGCAGACCATGTGGTCGATCCACGGTTGTGACCTTGAGAGAGGCTGGGCAGACCAATGTGGTCGACCATGGTTTGACCTTGAGAGAGGCTGGGCAGACATGTGGTCGACCAGTTTTGACCTTGAGAGAGGCTGGGCAGACCATGTGGTCGACCACGGTTTGACTTGAGAGAGGCCGGGCAGACCATGTGGTCGACCACGGTTTGACCTTGAGAGAGGCCGGGCAGACCATGTGGTCGACCACGTTTTTGACCTTGAGAGAGGCTGGGCAGACCATGTGGTCGACCACGGTTGACCTTGAGGAGAGGCCTGGGCAGACCATGTGGTCGACCACGGTTTGACCTTGAGAGAGGCCGGGCAGACCATGTGGTCAACCACGGTTTGACCTTGAGAGAGGCCGGGCAGAGAGTGCAGCCCAATCTGAGCTGCTTCACCGTAGCATCCGGATTCCAAACGAGAAACAGGTTTGTACTGCAGGCATCGGACCTCTCTTGTACTTTTTGCTAACTTGACAGTAGAACAACGTAGAGCACAGTAAAAGACTGTCGATTCCAATACGTACTGTAAGGGGAAACCAAGTCAATGTTTCATGTATTACTGTATGTATGAAATTGGGAGCTATGCTACTTTGTAAATGTTATCCTGTATACGTATGACTGTAGTGTTCACTGTACTGTACGCTATTTTGTTTTTGATAGAACTGAAAAAGACGAAGACCAACGAAGACCACATGGTGGTAGAACGCGTCTGTTTACAGACAAACCAGGAAGCTGCCATTGTGCCAAACGGTAGTTGGAACATAATGCCCTAAGCCTGCAGGGAAATCCAACAACAGATGATTGAAAACCCTGCAAACTTACCATAACATCAGAGTGAGCTTATCAACCACAGCCCGTATCCTTAGGAAACACCATCTCAGGATGAAGCAAATCGACAGAGTCCCATTTGAAAGGAATTCCCAAAGAGTGAAGGATAAATGGTACGAAATGTGACAGTGGTAATGTATTAGTTTTATCTCTCTTAAACCATTAGAGACTCATTGATGTTGACAGTGAACTTTACTATACAGCAATTACAATATTTACTGTCATTTCAGAGAATCGAGTTGGATGCAAGTCCCATTCCCCAGGAGAACACATATTCATAGATGAGGCTGAATTCAATGTAGCAAAGACGAGGAAGAGAGGAAGGAACATCATTGGTCAACGCGCCCATCATTGAGGTACCGGGCCAGCGCAGGGGGGGGGGGGAAATGTCACCATAGGTGCAGCTGTGTGGTTCTTCACCGTCATGCTACTGTTGGACACATACAACACTGCCCATGTCCTTAATGTCCTGAATACCTACATGACAATCGTTTTTCAGCCAGAGCAGAGAGGGCCGGGTGATCCTGAGCAGAGAGGGCCGGGTGATCCTGAGCAGAGAGGGCCGGGTGATCCTGAGTAGAAGGGCCGGGTGATCCTGAGTAGAGAGGGCCGGGTGATTCCCTGAGCAGAGAGGCCGGGTGATCCTGAGCAAGAGAGGGCCGGGTGATCCTGAGCAGAGAGGGCCGGGTGATCCTGAGCAGAGAGGGCCCGGGTGATCCTGAGCAGAGAGGGCCGGGTGATCCTGAGTAGAGAGGGCCGGGTGATCCTGAGCAGAGAGGGCCGGGTGATCCTGAGTAGGAAGAGGGCCGGGTGGATCCTGAGTAGAGAGGGCCGGTGATCGACCTGACGGCAGAGAGGGCCGGGTGATCCTGAGCTAGCGGGAGGTGCAGAGTGATCCTAGTAGAGAGGGCGGGGTGATTCCTGAGTAGAGAGAGGGCCGGGTGATCCTGAGCAGAGAGGGCCGGGTGATCCTGAAGTAGAGAGAGGGCCGGAGTGGACGTGCTGAGCAGAGAGGGCGCGGGTGATCCTGAGTAGAGAGGGCCGGGTGATCCTCCTAGGACAGAGAGGGCGGGTGATCCTCGAGAGCAGGAGCGTGATCCTGAGCAGAAGAGGGTCGCGGGAGTGATTCTGAAGATGCCGGGTGAGCGAGCAGTAAGAGGCCGGGTGATCGCTGAGGCATACAACGTATGTTTAAATCAGCCCTCAGGTCCACATCTGGTTCCATGACCATCCCAGGTTTAACAATTCTCTATCTCCCATCCAATTCCCATTTCTCAACCTCCCATTGAGAAGTTGTTTTCAGTTTTGGGGCGGTGGAAGGTGTATGATCGAAACACCCACATGAACGTACGGTCGTTCTCCAGCCACGGAGGAGGCCTGTGGGCGACGTTCCAGCAGAGTTCTGTCGGGGAGGATGAGTCATGACAGAAGATATTTTCCCCCCGCTGTCTGGCAAGGAGGATATCAGCCTGTGATGTTGATGAAAGCATCTCGTGGCTGATCAAAAACAACAGATATGACTGAGCCTTTGTTTTCGCAATGGAGTATTTTGTTTCTTGACTTACAGTTCGATTTTGATTGTATTGATTTTGTTGACAGTTTCTCATCATATTCCGTACAATTGATCTAACATACAGAACGTAGTACAAATAGGAATATTTTTCTTCCTTTGCATATGCAACATATATTTACTTTATTTTTGCTTTTTTACTATATACTGTATGTGCTTTACGGTATGCTGTTTGACGTGTATTGAGTCAGTTAAAATTTAAAACTAACATTTTTTGGGCATTTAGTGTTCCTTTCTGTTTGCGTAAACACAAAACAATATACAGTATAACACCAACATGTAAGTCTTTAACCAGAAATAGGTTCTGATAGTAGTGTTTTGAATATGTCACATTAGTTTTCGCTCTTGTTGTCAAACAATTAGATTAATTTGATGTTTAATGTTTGTTTTTGGTGTGTGTGTGTGTGTGTGTGTGTTGTGTGTGTGTGTGTGTTGTGGTGTGTGTGTGTGTGTTTGTGTGTGTGTTGTGTGTGTGTGTGTGTTGTGTGTTTGCGTGTTTGCGTGCGTGCGTGCGTGCGGCTGGCTGCGTGCGTGCGTGCTGCGTGGCGTCTCTCATTAGTAGGCAAGAGATTCATTTTGACCAGGGTCTGACATGATTTTGATCCCAAATGATTGTGTTTCATTGTGCAAAGATGTCTGTGGGGGTTTTGGGGAGAAATTGTCTGTTTTTGTGTTTTGAATACCTGCGATGTGGCTTCAACAAATGTGTTTTAACAATTTTGGGGAAAAACTGTCAAATACGTGAAAACAACATTGATTCAAAACTCTAGTGTGTGCCCAGTGGGATGTCATCCGTTACTCCACACAAGGTGGGTGTGGGTGGGGTTATTGTGTCCAGCGGCAGCTACATTTACGTCTGGCTCAACACGT
>NW_019943011.1:117986-131412 GCF_002910315.2 Salvelinus sp. IW2-2015 | reverse complement strand
CAACGAGACAGAAATAATGCGGTGCGCACTCGAGTTTCGCCCATCAGCTGGGAAGACGGTGTCCTTTCTGTCAGGTGGTCAGTGGAGGAAAGGGCAGAGAGGAGGGACGTTGAGCGACGGACCATCAGTCTGCTGCTCTCTCCCTCCGCGAGACTGACCTGCAGTCTGCTGCACTCTTCCCTCCGCTGAGACTGACGCCTCAGTCTGGCCTGCCCCGTCCCTCCGCTGAGACTGACCCTCAAGTCTGCGCTCTCTCCTCTGCTGAGACTGACCCTCAGTCTGCTGCTCCTCCTCTGCTGAGACTGACCCCTCAGTCCTGCTGCTCTCTCCCTCCGCTGAGACTGACCCTCAGTCTGCTGCTTCTCCCTTCTGCTGAGACCCGGACCCTCAGGTCTGCTGCTCTCTCCCTCTGCTGAGACAACCCTCAGTCTGCTGCTCTCTCCTCCGCTGAGACTGACCCTCAGTCTGCTGTTCTCTCCCTCTGTCTTGGCAGACCCTCGTCCTGGTCTGCTCCTCTCCTCTGCTGAGACGACCCTCAGTCTGCTGCTCTCTCCCGCATTTCGTATCCCGAGATCGTTCGCGCCTAGTCCTCGCTATCCCCCGCAACCCCCGAATAAAAAAAACAAAAAGAAAAACAAATAGACCAACACAACAAAAAAAAGAAAAAAACAAAAATCACAGAATCTGAACCCGCCCACCAAAAAAAAAAAAAAAATAAAAAACAAACAACCACTACAAAAATATGACCCCCTTGCGTTACCCCGCCCCGTGAGGCACCACATCTTTCAACGCCGTGTTGAGAGCTCCTAGATGTCCCCAGGTCTTTGGGACATGAGCTGTTCCAGTTTTCTCCATTATAGGGTTCCCCTTCTTTTTCTTCTCTCAGTAGAAGGGAGGGTTGGGGGGGGGGGGGGCTTAACTCAAGCAGATTAAGACGAGTCAATGCAGCAAGAGTCAACAGTTGCAGTGTTGCTCTCACTACGCCTCACCTCCCTCCTGCTCCGCTCCCTCCGCAACCTTTTAGCTAGCTCTCTGCCGGCAGAACCCCAAGGCCCCAGACCCCCAAGGCCCACAACACACCTCTCTCCTAGGCAAAAGCAGGACGTGTCTGTAGGAATAAGAAAGAAGGGTGGCTACGAGTCTAACATGGACGATATCCTGGCAGAGGACATGCACCACTGGTACAATAAGTTATGAAAGAGTCTTCCTTCGGGACTCATCACGTTGTTTGAGCTGAAGACGATGCTGGAAATGCAGGGGATGACAGAGAAGAAGCTAGCAGCTACGTCGACCAGGTCTTTCTTTAACCTTCGACATGGACGGGGTAAGAATCTCTCTTTCCTCTCTCTTCTCTCTTCTCTTCTCTCTCTTCTCTCTCTCTCTCTCTCTTCTCTCTCTCTCTCTTCCTCTCTCTCTCTTCTCTCTCTCTTTTCTCTCTCTCTCTCTCTCTCTCTCTCTCTCTCTCTCTGTCTCTCTCTCTCGTCCTCTCTGCTCTCTCTTCTGCTCTCTCTCTCTCTCGCTCTCTCTCTCGCTCTCTCTCGCTCTCTCTCTCGCTCTCTCTTCGTCTCTCTCTCTGTCTGTTCGAAGACATGGTTCCCCCAGGACAATAGGAAAGATGGCCGATGAGCATTGGCAACTGATGGATGATTCATTAATTAAGTATGAATTGAAAAAAATCTATTAAGTTGAAAAATATATGGCAAATAGAAATCCAAAATGGATGGTGTTGAGAGATAGATGGGAGGGGTTGAATGGAGCTGAAGGGTGGGACTAATAACCAATGTAAAACATACGGGGTCTTTAAAATGTATATAGGTTCAGAACTTTTGTGAAATAGCACAGTTACAAATAGAAATCAAACTGGATGGACATCAGAAATAGAGGAAGGACTAAAAACAAACAAAATATAACTATTGTAAAGTAGACTGTGTCTGTAAAATGTGTATAAGATGTATAAACTGAAGGTAGAAGCCTAAGTATTTATTAGTTTACTCCAATTGGGGGAGGGGTGGTAGAGTTTTCGGGTGAATAATAAAGGTATATTCTTAAAAAAGTGTGTACCTCTATATAGGTATGTGTATGTATATACTGTATGTCTATATGTATGCGGGGATTGGAAATGATGCAGACAATTACAGTGATGGAAGCTACAATCTTTCCGCAATATTAAGCTGATCCACCCCTTAAAATATATATATATATATTTTTTTTTAAGTATGAATTGATTTGATTCATATATTATTATAATTAACTGGGTGGAGTCAAGGCCTGAATGCTGATTGGCTGACAGCCGTGGTATATCAGACCGTATACCACGGGTATGACAAAACATTTATTTTTACTGCTCTAATTATGTTGGTAACCAGTTTATAACAGCAATAAGGCACCTCGGGGGTTTGTGGTATATGGCCAATATACCACGACTAAGGGCTGTATCCAGGCTGTACTCTGCGTTGCGTTGTGTGTAAGAACAGCCCTTAGCCGTGGTATATTGGCCATATACCACACCTCCTCGGGCCTTACTGTTTAAATATAGCGCTGTTCAGGATGCTCACAGCACTTACATATTAAGGAGGGAAACTCACCTCATCCACCATCAATGTGTGCCTTAATGCTCACCACACACCAGCTCACCACACATCATCTAACCACACACCATCTAACCAGACATCAGCTAACCACACATCAGCTAACCAGACATCAGCTAACCAGACATCAGCTAACCAGACATCAGCTAACCAGACATCACGCTAACCAGACATCAGCTAACCACACATCAGTCTAACCAGACATCTAACCAGACATCAGCTAACCACACATCAGCTAACCACACATCAGCTAACCAGACATCAGCTAACCAGACACTAACCAGACATCAGCTAACCAGACATCAGCTAACCAGACATCAGCTAACCAGACATTCAGCTAACCAGACATCAGCTAACCAGACATCAGCTAACCAGACATCAGCTAACCAGACATCAGCTAACAGAATCTAACCAGACATCAGCTAACCACACATCAGCTAACCACACATCAGCTAACCAGACATCAGCTAACCAGACATCTAACCAGACATCAGCTAACCACACATCAGCTAACCACACATCAGCTAACCAGACATCAGCTAAAACCAGACATCTAACCAGACATCAGCTAACCACACATCAGCCCTAACCACAACATTCAGCTAACCACACATCAGCTAACCAGACATCAGCTAACCACACATCAGCTAACCACACATCAGCTAACCAGACATCTAACCAAAGACATCAGCTAACCAGACATCAGCTAACCAGACATCAGCCTAACCACCACATCAGCTAACCACCACATCAGCTAACCAGACATCTAACCAGACATCTAACCACACATCAGCTAACCAGACATCTCAGCTAACCAGACATCTAACCAGACATCAGCTAACCAGACATCTAACCACACATCAGCTAACCAGACATCAGCTAACCAGACATCTAACCAGACATCAGCTAACCAGACATCTAACCAGACATCAGCTAACCAGACATCAGCTAACCAGACATCAGCTAACCAGACATCTAACCAGACATTAGCTAACCAGACATCAGCTAACCAGACATCAGCTAACCAGACATCAGCTAACCAGAACCAGCTCACCACACATCAGCTAACCAGACATCAGCTAACCAGACATCTAACCAGACATCAGCTAACCAGACATCAGCTAACCAGACATCTAACCAGACATCAGCTAACCAGACATCAGCTAACCAGACATCAGCTAACCAGACATCTAACCAGACATCAGCTAACCAGACAATCAGCTAACCAGACATCTAACCAGACATCAGCCAACCAGACATCAGCTAACCAGACATCAGCTAACCACACATCAAATCAAATCAAATCAAATTTTATTAGTCACATACACATGTTAGCAGATGTTAATGCGAGTGTAGCGAAATGCTTGTGCTTCTAGTTCCGACAATGCAGTAATAACCAACAAGTAATCTAACCTAACAATTCCACAACTACTACCTTATACCACACACACAAGTGTAAAGGGATAAAGAATATGTACATAAAGATATATGAATGAGTGGTGGTACAGAACGGCATGGCAAGATGCAGTAGATGGTATAGAGTACGGTATATACATATGAGATGAGTACTGTAGGGTATGTAAACATAAAGTGCATAGTTTAAAGTGGCTAGTGGTACATGTATTACATAAAGATGGCAAGATGCAGTAGAGATGATATAGAGTACAGTATATACATAGAGATGGGTAATGTAGGGGATGGAAACATTATATTAAGTGGCATTGTTTAAAGTGGCTAGTGGTACATTTTTACATAATTTCCATCAATTCCCATTTTTAAAGTGGCTGGAGTTGAGTCAGTATGTTGGCAGCGGCCGCTAAATGTTAGTGGTGGCTGTTTAACAGTCTGATGGCCTTGAGATAGAAGCTGTTTTTCAGTCTCTCGGTCCCTGCTTTGATGCACCTGTACTGACCTCGCCTTCTGGATGATAGCGGGTGAACAGGCAGTGGCTTGGGTGGTTGTTGTCCTTGATGATCTTTATGGCCTTCCTGTGACATCGGGTGGTGTAGGTGTCCTGGAGGGCAGGTAGTTTGCCCCCGGTGGTGCGTTCTGCAGACCTCACTACCCTCTGGAGAGCCTTACGGTGTGGGCGGAGCAGTTGCCGTACCAGGCGGTGATACAGCCCGACAGGATGCTCTCGATTGTGCATCTGTAGAAGTTTGTGAGTGCTTTTGGTGACAAGCCGAATTTCTTCAGCCTCCTGAGGTTGAAGAGCGCTGCTGCGCCTTCTTCACAACGCTGTCTGTGTGGGTGGACCAATTCAGTTTGTCCGTGATGTGTACACCGAGGAACTTAAAACTTTCCACCTTCTCACTACTGACCCGTCGATGTGGATAGGGGGGTGCTCCCTCTGCTGTTTCCTGAAGTCCACAATCATCTCCTTTGTTTTGTTGACGTTGAGTGTGAGGTTATTTTCCTGACACCACACTCCGAGGGCCCTCACCTCCTCCCTGTAGGCCGTCTCGTCGTTGTTGGTAATCAAGCCTACCACTGTAGTGTCATCCGCAAACTTGATGATTGAGTTGGAGGCGTGCATGGCCACGCAGTCGTGGGTGAACAGGGAGTACAGAGAGGGCTCAGAACGCACCCTTGTGGGGCCCAGTGTTGAGGATCAGCGGGGTGGAGATGTTGTTACCTACCCTCACCACCTGGGGGCGGCCCGTCAGGAAGTCCGGACCCAGTTGCACAGGGCGGGTCGAGACCCAGGGTCTCGAGCTTGATGACGAGTTTGGAGGGTACTATGGTGTTAAATGCTGAGCTGTAATCGAATGAACAGCATTCTCACATGGGTATTCCTCTTGTCCAGATGGTTAGGGCAGTGTGCAGTGTTGTGGTGCGATTGCGTCGTCTGTGGACCTATTGGGTCGGTAAGCAAATTGGAGTGGGTCTAGGGTGTCCGGTAGGGTGGAGGTGATATGGTCCTTGACTAGTCTCTCAAAGCACTCATGATGACGGAAGTGAGTGCTACGGGGCGGTAGTCGTTTAGCTCAGTTACCTTAGCTTTCTTGGGAACAGAACAATGGTGGCCCTCTTGAAGCATGTGGGAACAGCAGACTGGGATAAGGATTGATTGAATATGTCCGTAAACACACCAGCCAGCTGGTCTGCGCATGCCCTGAGGACGCGGCTGGGAATGCCGTCTGGGCCTGCAGCCTTGCGAGGGTTAACACGTTTAAATGTTTTACTCACCTCGGCTGCAGTGAAGGAGAGCCCGCAGGTTTTGGTAGGGGGCCGTGTCAGTGGCACTGTATTGTCCTCAAAGCGGGCAAAAAAGTTGTTTAGCCTGTCTGGGAGCAAGACATCCTGGTGCCGCGACGGGGCTGGTTTTCTTTTTGTAATCCGTGATGACTGTAGACCCTGCCACATACCTCTTGTGTCTGAGCTGTTGAATTGCGACGCATTTTGTCTCTGTACTGGGACTTAGCCTGTTTGATTGCCTTGCGGAGAGAATAGCTACACTGTTTGTATTCGGTCATGCTTCCGGTCACCTTGCCCTGGTTAAAAGCAGTGGTTCGCGCTTTCAGTTTCACGCGAATGCTGCCGTCAATCCACGGTTTCTGGTTTGGAATGTTTTAATCGTTGCTGTGGGTACGACATCGTCAATGCACTTCCTAATGAACTCGCTCACCGAATCAGCATATTCGTCAATATTGTTGTTGGACGCAATGCGAACATATTCCAATCCGCGTGATCGAAGCAGTCTTGAAGCGTGGATTCAGATTGGTCGGACCAGCGTTGAACAGACCTGAGCGCGGGAGCTTGTTGTTTTAGTTTCTGTTTTGAGGCTGGAATCAACAAAATGGAGTCGTGGTCAGCTTTTTCCGAAAGGGGGGCGGGGGAGGGCCTTATATGCGTCGCGGAAATTAGTATAACAATGATCAGGGTTTTTCCAGCCCTGGTAGCACAATCGATATGCTGATAGAATTTAGGGAGTTTTGTTTTTAGATTAGCCTTGTTAAAATCCCCAGCTACGATGAATGCAGCCTCAGGGTGTTGGTTTCCAGTTTACAAAGAGTCAGATAAAGTTCGTTCAGGGCCATCGATGTGTCTGCTTGGGGGGGAATATATACGGCTGTGATTATGATTGAAGAGAATTCCCTTGGTAGATAATGCGGTCGACATTTGATTGTGAGGAGTTCTAGATCAGGTGAACAGAATGACTTGAGTTCCTGTGTGTTGTTATGATGATCACACCACGTCTCGTTAATCATAAGGCATACCCCCCCGCCCTCTTCTTACCAGAAAGATGTTTGTTTCTGTCGGCGCGATGCATGAAGAAACCAGCTGGCTGCACCGACTCCGTTAGCGTCTCTTGAGTTAGCCATGTTTCCGTGAAGCAGAGCACGTTGCAATCCCTGATGTCTCTCTGGAATGCTACCCGTGCTCGATTTCATCAACCTTATTGTCAAGAGACTGGACATTGGCGAGTAGTATGCTAGGGAGTGGAGCGCGATGTGCCCGTCTCCGAAGCCTGACCACGAGACCGCCTCGTTTGCCCCTTTTACGGCGTCGCACAGGGTCGCCGGCTGGGATCAGATCCATTGTGTTGGGTGGAAGGCAAAACACTGGATCCGTTTCGGGAAAGTCATATTCCTGGTAGGAACGATGATGAGTTGACGTTAATCGTATATTCAGTAGTTCCTCCCGACTGTATGTAATGAAACCTAAGATTACCTGGGTACCGATGTAAGAAATAACACATAAAAAACAAAATACTGCATATTTTCCAAGGAACGCGAAGCGAGGCGGCCATCTCTTTTCGGCGCCGGAAGTTCTTAACCAGACATCAGCTAACCAGACATCAGCTAACCACACATCAGCTAACCAGACATCATCTAACCAGACATCAGCTAACCAGACATCAGCTAACCACACATCATCTAACCAGACATCAGCTAACCAGACATCAGCTAACCAGACATCATCTAACCACACATCCTGTCTTATTGTTGACATAGACCATCCTGTCTTATTGTTGACATAGACCATCCTGTCTTATTGTTGACCTACACCTTCCTGTCTTATTGTTGACCTAGACCATTCCTGTCGCTATTGTTGACCTAGACCATCCTGTCTTATTGTTGACATAGACCATCCTGTCTTATTGTTGACATAGACCATCCTGTCTTATTGTTGACATAGACCATCCTGTCTTATTGTTGACCTACACCTTCCTGTCTTATTGTTGACCTAGACCATCCTGTCGTATTGTTGACCTAGACCATCCTGTCTTATTGTTGACATAGACCATCCTGTCTTATTGTTGACCTAGACCATCCTGTCGTATTGTGACCTAGACCATCCTGTCTTATTGTTGACCTAGACCATCCTGTCGTATTGTTGACCTAGACCATCCTGTCTTATTGTTGACCTACACCTTCCTTTCTTATTGTTGATATAGACCATCCTGTCTTATTGTTGACCTAGACCATCCTGTCTTATTGTTGACCTACACCTTCCTGTCTTATTGTTGACATAGACCATCCTGTCTTATTGTTGACCTAGACCATCCTGTCTTATTGTTGACATAGACCATCCTGTCTTATTGTTGGCCTAGACCATCCTGTCTTATGACATCATGGGAAAATCAAAAGAAATCAGACCTCAGAAAAAGAATTGTAGACCTCCACAAGTCTGGTTCATCCTTCGGAGCAATTTCCAAATGCCCAAGGTACCACGTTCATATGTACAAACAATAGTATGCAAGTTTAAACACCATGGGACCACCCAGCCGTCATACCGCTGAGGAAGGAGACGCGTTGTGTCTCCTAGAGATGAATGTACTTTCGTGCGAAAAGTGCAAATCAATCCCAGAACAACAGCAAAGGACCTTGTGAAGATGCGGGAGGAAACAGGTACAAAAGTATCTATATCCACAGTAAAACGAGTCCTATATCGACATACCTGAAAGGCCGCTCAGCAAGGAAGAAGCCACTGCTCCAAACGCCATAAAATGTTTTTACTACGGTTTGCAACTGCACATAGGGACAAAGATCGTACTTTTTGGAGAAATGTCTGATGAAACAAAAATAGAACTGTTTGGCCATAATGACAATTGTTATGTTTGGTGGAAAAAGGGGAAGCTTACAAGCAAAAACACCATCCAACCGTATATAGCACAGGGGAGGGACTGGTGCACTTCACATAATAGATGGCATCATGCGGAAGGAAAATTATGTGGATATATTGAGGCAACATCTCAAGACATCAGTCAGAAGTTAAAGCTTGGTCGCAAATGGGTCTTCAAAATGAACAATGACCCCAAGCATACTTCCAAAGTTGTGGCAAAATGGCTTAAGGGCAACAAAGTCAAGGTATTGGAGTGGCCATCACAAAGCCCTGACCTCAATCCCATAGAAAATTTGTGGTCAGACCTGAAAAAGCGTGTGCGAGCAAAGAGGCCTACAAACCTGACTCAGTTACACCAGCTCTGTCAGGAGGAATGGGCCAAAATTCACCCAACTTATTGTGGGAAGCTTGTGGAAGGCTACCCGAAGCGATTGACCCAAGTTAAACAATTTAAAGGCAATGCTACCAAATACTAATTGAGTGTATGTAAACTTCTGACCACTGGGAATGTGATGAAAGAATAAAAGCTGAAATAAATCATTGTCTCTACTATTATTCTGACATTTCACATTCTTAAAATAAAGTGGTGATCCTAACTGACCTAAAACAGGAATTTTTACTCTGATTAAATGTCAGGAATTGTGAAAAACTGAGTTTAAATGTATTTAGCTGAGGTGTATGTAAACTTCCAACTCCAACTGTAGGTACGTGGTTGCAAAGGGCATCAGTGTCTTAACAGAGCGATTTGCCAAGGCAGGATACTCCGATCGCGGCCCAATCCAGAATTTCTGTGAAATTCAATTTTCACAGAACCGCTTGTTGCAATTTCGATGAGTCTCTCTTGTTCAGATATCAGTAAGTGGACTGGAGGCAGGGCATGAAAGGGATAACGAATCCAGTTGTTTGTGTCTTCCGTTTCGGGAAAGTACCTGCGTAATTGAGCACCCAACTCACTCAGGTGCTTCACTATATCCCATTTGACATTGTCTGTAAACTTGAGTTCATTTGCAGACAAAAAYTCATACAATGATGGAAAGACCTGTGTGTTGTCCTTGTTAATGCAGACAGAGAAGAGCTCCAACTTCTTAATTATAGCCTCAATTTTGTCCCGCACATTGAAAATCGTTGCGGAGAGTCCCTGTAATCCTAGATTCAGATTATTCAGACGAGAAAAAACATCACCCAGATAGGCCAGTCGTGTGAGAAACTCGTCATCATGCAAGTGAAAATGACGGTCAGTAAAGAAAACTTTAAGCTCGTCTCTCAATTTAAAAAAACGTGTCAATACTTTGCCCCTTTTTAACCAGCGCACTTCTGTATGTTGTAAATGTGTTACATGGTCGCTGCCCATATCAGTGGATAGTGCAGAAAATACACGAGAGTTCAGGGGCCTTGCTTTAACAAAGTTAACCATTTTCACTGTACTGTCCAAAACGTCTTTCAAGCTGTCAGGCAGCAAGAACCTCTTGGTGGATGTTGCCGTTAGTGGAATTAGTGGAATTAGTTGCCATTAGTGGAATTCCCCCGAGAGAGTCACGGTTAAAGTGATTGGARGTTAATTATTTGACTAGGCTCCCTGTATTTGACATTGTGTTGTTATTTCACTGAACACTAYAMGGTTTAATTGTATTTTTTGGCAGTGAAACGAGGCTACTCAGGCGAGAGAAAAAAACATCACCCAAATGTATAACCTCGTTGGAAAGTTGGCGTACCCTCAGCACTCTGGGTATACCTGACATAGACCACCTGACATAGACCACCTGACATAGACCACCTGACATAGACCACCTGACATAGACCACCTGACATAGACCATCTGACATACGAACCTACCTGACACTAGACCACCTGACACTAGACCACCTACAGACCACCTGACATAAGACCACCTGACATAGCACTACCTGAGAATAGACAATCTGACATAGAAACAAATACCTGACATAGACCACCTGACAAAATAGACCCCACTGACCATAGACCACACTGACATAGACCACCTGACATAGACCACCTGACACTAGAACCACCTGACATAGACGCACCTACATAGACCATCTGACATAGACTACCTGACTAGACCACCTGACATCCCGCGACCACCTGACATAGACCACCCAACCTGCATAGACTACCTGACATAGACCACTCTCGACATAGACACCTGACATAGACCACCTGACATAGAACCACCTGACATAGACCACCTGACATAGACCACCTGACATAGACCACCTACAAAGACAAACCTGACATAGAACACCTGACAATAGACCACCTGACAAGCCCTGACATAGACCCGTATCATGAGACATCTGAACCAACTTACTGCAAGGCCACCTGACATGGCCACCGATTAGACACCTGACAGTGACTGACTAGCCCCTAACATACCACCTTAGACCTGACAAACTACTGGATCGTAGAGGCCTGAAGGACTTTGACCGGGCATCCTATGATGAGGCAACTCTGAAAGGCATCCTTGAGATGCCAAGTTTGAGAGCATCACTTGAGAGGCCAACTTTGAGAGCATCCTTGAGAGGAGCAACTTTGAGAGCGCCAATCTGAGAGGCCAACTTTGAGAGGCATCCTTAGAGAGCCACAACTTCTGAGAGGCATATCCTGAGAAGCACAACTCCTTTGAGAGCATCACTTGCCCGGAGGCAAACTTTGAGAGGCATCCTCTGCCAAGAGGCAACTTTGAGAGGCATCCTTGAGAGGCAACTTTGAGAGGCATCCTGAGAGCCAAATTGAGAGGCATCCTGAGAGCCACACTCCTTGAGAGGCATCCTTGAGAGCAACTTTGAGAGGCATCCTTGAGAAAGCACTGTGAAGCATCCATTCGCAATCTTCGCAGAGCACCTCACTTGAGACATCCCTTGCCACGAGGCGAGACTTCTGAGACGGGCAATCCTCCCGAAGCCAACTTATATAGGCGTCTTCGCCAGCCTTGAAAGAGGCATCCCGTGACCGATGGGCGCCCTCAAAATGAAGGACCATGCCTGACCGACGGCGAACTTTGAGAGGCGACCTCTCCCGGCATTGAGAGGGCATCCTTGAGAGGCATCCTTGAGAGGCAACTTTGAGAGGCATCCTTGAGAGGCATCCTTGAGAGGCAACTTTACTGGGATATTATAATTACGTTTAGGTGTTGGGTGTTAACCAGAAAGTTATAGTAATTATCTCTTCTCTTTTTTTTGTTGTCTAACAATCATATTTCTCTCTCTCTCTTCCAGGATGGATATATAGACTTCGTAGAATACATAGCAGCAGTCAGTCTGATGCTGAAAGGAGAAATCAACCAGAAACTGAAATGGTACTTCAAACTTTTCGATCAGGACGGAAACGGCAAAATTGACCAAGATGAAATGGGGACAATATTCAAGGTGGGTTTCTATATTTCTTTATTATTTATGTCATTTAGTTGCTGTGATTTTATAACAGGGATCTTTATCAGGCTCAGAGCCTTGAGGAACATTATAAACTCTCTATATCTCCACTGAAAACAGACTTCAGAGAGATTAACTGTGAAGGGCTCAGAAAGGTTTAAATAGCCGACAACTAGACGGGTACACATCAACAAAGGGTTGCTAATCTAATCCTAACCTAAATATATCCCTCACTAGTGTATGTTGTCGATCAATCTGCTGCTTTGCTAGCTAGCTACACTGGAAATTATATAGCAGAAAAAGATACTGTAGAATTCTGAGTTGGATTCAGTTTCTTATTCATCCTGTCAGAGATGTCCGATTTAAGTCACCACATTAAAAAAATGTCTTATCCTGTTCAGAGGAAACATTTCCTATAAGAGTGTTTTTTTAAAGACTTATTGGTGAACTAAGAAAATAGAGTGGTATAAAAAAAATACGTAACGGTAACTGACTGTGGATTGGCTTCATAGCTACAAACAGTCCAAACGGTCAATGGACTCTGAGGATATATTCTGGGGCCTAGTGTTTACTCTTTACATCTCAGAGTAGACCAATCGGACAATGCTACTGACTACTCAAGCTCTTATAGGGTCCTCAATTATCTGGCCTTCCTCCTAAAGTGTGCACTTGTTCACTTCCTTTCACTGATTTGAAAGGAAATGACTGGTAAAAAAAATCTAAATATGGTGGAAAGTCCCACTACATGTGGGAAGTAACGAARGAGGGCACACTTCAGGAGAATATAGGCCCAATGTGTTGTGGGGCCTCACTAAGGACGCGATAATGTTTAAATGCTGTTGTATACCACAGGCACGGTAGACCTGATTGATTGATATTTGGGTAAAACAATTTGTATTACACTTAAAAACAATTGAAAAGTACCAGGAAAACCCAGAGGATGATAGAGTCCCAGTCCCAGAGGATGACAGAGTCCCAGAGGAGACCGAGTCCGGAGGACGACCGAGTCCCGGAGAGACGACGAAGTCCCGGAGCGACGCAGACACGGGAACCCGAGGACGAACAGAGTCCCGGAGGACGACAGAACCCCGGAGGACGACAGAGTCCCGGAGGACGACCGAGTCCCGGAGGACGACGGAGTCCGGAGGACGACAGAACCAGAGGACGACAGAGTCCGCGGAGGACGACAGAACCCGGAGGACGACGAGACTCCGGAGGACGACGAGTCCCGGAGGACGACAGAACCCCAGAGGACGCCAGAGTCCCGGAGGACGACAGAACCCGGAGGACGAAGAGTCCGGGAGACGACCGAGTCCCGGAGGACGACAGAGTCCGGAGGACGACAGAACCCCGGAGGACGACAGAACCCCGGAGGACGAT
>NW_019943011.1:90907-117622 GCF_002910315.2 Salvelinus sp. IW2-2015 | reverse complement strand
CGACAGATCCCCAAGACGACAGAAGCTCGAGACGACAGAACCCCAGAGGACGACTGAGTCCCGGAGGACACAGAGTCGGAGGACGACAGAGTCCCGGAGGACGACCGAGTCCGGAGAACGGGACCGAGTCCCGAGATGACGAACGAGTCCGGGCGACCAGACCCCCCCAGGACGACAGAGTCCGGAGGACGAGACCGGAGGCGACAGAGTCCCGGAGACGACCGAGTCCGAGAGGCGACGAGTCCGAGGACGACAGAACCCAGAGGACGACAGAGTCCCGGAGGACGACACACCCGAGAGACGACCGAGTCCCGGAGGACGACCGTCCCGGAGACGACAGAACCCCAGAGACGACAGAGTCCCGGAGGACGACAGAACCCGGAGGACGACAGCAGTCCCGGAGGACGACCGATCCCGGAGGACGACAGAGCCCGGAGGACGACAGAACCCCGGAGGACGACAGAAACCACCGGAGGACGACGAACCCCGGAGGACGACAGAACCCGGAGACGCAGAGTCCGGAGGACGACAGAACCCCGAGGACGACAGAGTCCCGGAGGACGATAGAACCCCGGCGAGCGAAACCAGGACGACAGAGTCCAGAGGCGATAGAACCCCGGAGACGATAGGTCCAGAGGACGACATGAAGTCTAAATACTTATTCTATATGATATTCTCTGTGACTTCCGCTCTTTGTTCTGTTTTGGTTACTTCAGGCTATCCAGGACATCCACGATGTTATGACCCTCCTACGGAGGAGATTGTGACCTCATCTATGAGAAGGTTGACATAAATAACGAAGGAAGAATGATCAACATTTAGAGAAGTACATTTATGAAATGGTATCTTACCCATAGTACAGATAGGTATTCTAGCGGGGGTGAATTTAAGTTAGCTTTTTAATGTTTAATTGCTATCCTCTAGGAAGCCAATGTGTATCTTGTTCTATATATGTTTGAATTGTTCACACCTCCAGGTGAGTTGACTCTGGAGGAGTTTATCGAAGGAGCCAGGACCACCAAGACATCATGGAGATGTTGGAAAGATGATGGACCTCACCAACGTTCTAAAGATCATTGTCAACGGACAGAAAATGCAGGTCAAATCACCGAATGATGATGACGTCACTTCCTGTGCACTTCCTGTTTGATGGACTCAGATTTACAGAATGCAACGCAGAAAGGTTGTTGAGAAAGAATAGGATTGTCTGGACGAGAAGCAATTATATGGGATGTTAATATATAATATATGAGAAAATGTATAAAGAAACAACAACGAACTTGAGCATCTTGATGAGAAGGTGAATATACATGAATGGGAGGAGCCAAGACCCAAATCTCCATGACCAAGAAGACTGAGTTGATGTAAGAAATGGAACCATGCCATGAGGCCATGTGACCCGTCTTGCCTACTCTATGTTCTCTATTTCTACATCCCGATTGTCTTTTCACCCTTTCCAGAGTCCCATCATGATTTAACCACGGTGGAAACCCTCTAGGCAATGATTACACCCATTAATACTTGAGATCAATGACAGGAAGTGTGAAAGTGCAAGTGTAGAGATTTGGATGCAACCTATATGTTCTCTCTGTGTGTATCACTTGAGTGGAGCAGAGGAGAGACCTTTTCCTCATCTTCCTCCTCTTCCTCTTCTGGTGCTCTCACAGTCACCACAGCTCTCTTAGTCTTCTCCTCATCTCACAGTCACCACAGCTCTCTCTGTCTTCCTCCTCATCTCACACACCACAGCTCTCTCTAGTCTCCTCTTCACAGCACACAGCTCTCTAGTCTTCTCTCCTCTCACAGTCACCACAGCTCTCTCTAGTCCTCCTCATCTCACAGTCACCACCAGCTCTCTCTATCCTCCTCCACAGTCACCACAGCTCTCTCTATCCTCCTCTTGCTCTCACAGTCACCAGCTCTCTCTAGTCTTCTCCTCCTCTCACAGTCACCACAGCTCTCTCTAGTCTCCTCCTCTCTCACAGTCACCACAGCTCCTCTCGTCTTCCTCTTGTCTCACAGTCACCACAGCTCTCTCTAGTCCTCCTCCTGCTTCACAGTCACACAGCTCTCTCTAGTCTCTCCTCTCACAGTCACCACAGCTCTCTCTAGTCTTCCTCTTGCTCTCACAGTCACCACAGCTCTCTCTAGTCTCCTCTCCTCTCAGTCACAAGCTCTCTCTAGTCTTCCTCCTCTTCACAGTCACCACAGCTCTCTCTAGTCTCCCTTCCTCTCCACAGTCACCACAGCTCTCTCTAGTCTTCCTCTGCTCTCACAGTCACCACCGCTCTCTCTAGTCTTCCTCCTCTTCTCACAGTCACCACAGCTCTCTCTAGTCTTCCTCCTCTCACAGTCACCACAGCTCTCTCTAGTCTTCCTCCCCTCACAGTACCACAGCCTCTCTAGTCTCCTCTTGCTCTCACAGTCACAGCTCTCTTCTGTCTTCCTCTTGCTCTCACACGTCACCACAGCTCTTCTATCTTCCTCCTCCTCTCACAGTCACCAAGCTCTCTCTAGTCTCCTCTCCTCTCACAGTCACCACAGTCTCTCAGTCTCCTCTCCTCTCACAGTCACCCACAGTCTCTCTAGTCTTCTCCTCCTCTCAACGTCACCACAGCTCTCTCTAGTCTCCCCTCCTCTCACAGTCACCACAGCTCTCTCAGTCTTCTCCTCCTCTCACAGTCACCACAGCTCTCCTCTATCCTCTCTCTCACAGTCCACCACAGCTCTCTCTAGTCTCCTCCTCTCACAGTCACCACAGCTCTCTCTAGTCCTCCTCCTCTCACAGTCACCACAGCTCTCTTAGTTTCCTCCTCCTCTCAAGTCACCACAGCTCCTCCTAGTCCTCCCTCCTCCTCTCACAGTCACACAGCTCTCTCTAGTTTCTCCTCCTCTCACAGTCACCACAGCTCTCTGTAGTCTTCCTCCTCCTCTCACAGTACCCACAGCTCTCTCTGTCTTCCTCCTCCTCTCAGTCACCACAGCTCTCTCTAGTCTTCCTCCTCCTCCTCTCACAGTCACCACAGCTCTCTCTAGTCCTCCTCCTCTCACAGTCACCACAGCTCTCTCTACGTGTTCCTCCTCCTCTCACAGTCCCACAGCTCTCTCTAGTCCTCCTCCTCCTACAGTCACCACAGCTCTCTCTAGTCCTCTCCTCTCCCACAGTACCACAGCTCTCTCTAGTCCCTCCTCCTCTCACGTCACCCACGCTCTCTCTAGTCTTCCTCCTCCTCTCATAGTCACCACAGCTCTCTTAGTCTTCCTCCTCCTTCCACAGTCACCACAGCTCTCTCTAGTCCTCCTCCTCTCACAGTCACCACAGCTCTCTCTAGTCCTCCTCCTCTCACATCACCACAGCTCTCTCTAGTCTCTCCTCTCCAGTCACCACAGCTCTCTCAGTCTTCCTCCTCCTCTCAAGTCACCACAGCTCTCTCTAGTCCTCCTCCTCCTCCACACAGTCACACAGTCTCTCTAGTGTTCCTCCTCCTCTCACATCCCACACCTCTCTAGTCTTCTCTCACAGTCACCACAGCTCTCTCTAGTCCTCCTCCTCATCTCACAGTCACCACAGCTCTCTCTGGTCCTCCTCCTGCTCCTCCTCACAGTCACCACAGCTCTCTCTAGTCTTCCTCCTCCTCTCACAGTCACCAACAGCTCTCTCTAGTCCTCCTGATCTCACAGTCACCAAGCTCTCTCTAGTCCCTCTCCTGTCCTCCTCACAGTCACCACAGCCTCTCTAGTCTCCTGATTCACAGTCACCACAGCTCTCTCAGTCCTCCTCCTCTCACAGTCACCACAGCTCTTCTCTAGTCCTCCTGATCTCACAGTCACCACAGCTCTCTCTATTCCTCCTCCTCTTCTCACAGTCACCACGCTCTCTCTAGTCCTCCTCTGTAACGTCTAAAACACACTTGTCACCAGTATACATTGTTCTAGAGGCTTTTTAAGAGAGGATGTATAAGTGCTGTTGACAGAAGCAAGCCCTTATACCATAAACAGACGGGTATTGAACTTTAGTGGCGTTTCCTGGCTGGTGACTAGGATTCTATGCATTCCTATTTGTATTCAGGCTAAAATATTTACAGAAACTGAATAGATGTATTGTATATCCTCTTTTATAATAATGGAATGGAATTGTGTTTTTCAAACAATTATGGTACGTTATAAATATTTATAATCATAAGCAAATGTTTGAGAAAAAATAAATTTTTACAAAGTAAAAACATCCAGGTTTCTGAGTCACTAAAGATGTTCCATAGTTTGTTTTAGACTGGATTTTGAAAGTGACGGACATTCTAAATTCACACGTGTCCCGTGGGTGGGACTGATCTCAAACATTAGACTACTTTGGGGTTCTGAAAACCCAACCGTTCTTTTGTATTGTTTTTGTACCATCATCTTGAAATGCAAGAGGAAGGCCATAATGTATTTCCAGGCCAGTGCAATATACATTTTGGCCACGAGATGACAGACAATGTATGTGCAACGTTTATGACTGATCCAATGAGCATTGCATTTCTGTTCAAAACTTTTGTATCGAGATTGCCCAATGTGCCTAATTGGTTTATTTAATAACTTTTCATGTTCATAACGGTGCCTCTCCTCCAAACAATAGGCATGGTATTCTTTCATGTAATAGCTACTGTAAATTGGACAGTGCAGTTAGATTAAACAGAATTAAGCTTTCTGCCTATCAGATATGTCTATGTCCTGGAAATGTTCTTGTACTTACAACCTCATGTTCAAGTAACATTAGCGCACGTAGCTCTACCGTCCCGAATAATTTAAACATGTTTTTTTGGGTGCCTTAACAATTTAATCAATACAACCATTCTAAATAAACGGACAGATTTCTGTGATTAAATAAAGGAAGTGTTCGACAGCTTTGCATGATACTGCTGGCATCCAAACGTCGAGCACTATAAGTTTTATGAGTCTTGAAACGACCTGCTCTCAATAATTTCTACGGCTAACAAAACTTCCAGAATCATACATTTGGTGCTTGCTTATACTGACGATATCCCCTCCACTTGCTACAATCCTTACCTCCTGATACTAGTTGACATTATATTTAACCCTACGGTTGTCTATTCTAACAAGCTTAGATCTGGTTTCATTTTCAGCACGACTGAATAAGCCTCGTAGATGACCACGGAACCATATTGGTGCTTGTTAACTAAGCATTTCACGGTAAGGTCAACACTTGTTGTATTCGGCGCATGTGACAAATAAAGTTTGAGATGCTTTGACTTGATTTGAACTTCCAACAGAAATACAATTCTTCAACAGTAGAGGACCATATGGAACCATATTGGTGCAACTTCCAACAGCAATATCATTTATTCAACGTCTTTAAATATGCTGCTGTGAAGTCCTTTGCTGATACAAAAATGACACACAACGTGGTACTGTTGGATTGTATGTGAGGTGTACTTAGGAGTTTGAGCTGTTCGTTAGAGAAGTTACACTGCAGATGAACAACTAAACTGGGCATTCATTTACACAATGTACTTTTTTTATATATTTGTCCAACACTAGGTTAGGAAGGTAGGCTGTGCGGTACACGAAAATGTTCAGCAAATAAATGTGTTTGATACCATTCCACTTATCCAGCTCCAGCCATACTACATCCGTCCTCCAAATAGTGCCACCAACCACCTGGAAGCGATAGATCCAAATTAATAAACTATTAAAATTTTAAAATATACTACATATATTACGGCAATGTGGCTGATCAGCAGAACGTTTAGCTTAAAATGTTGATAAACTTATGAGGCTAATTTCTTCACATTATCGGTGCAGCAATGTGCACAGAGCAGTATTTGTATTTATTAGGGATCCTCAGCAGCTACACTTCCTGGGTCCAAAACACATTAAGCACTTACATATAAAACAACAGATAAACAGCACATCATAATATCATACACCATACATAGTACACCACTACACTATCTACAATACTAAAGTGTATATACCAGCATACAACAATTACATGTATACGTGGTGTAGAGTCTGAGTGCTGGTGATTGTGTGTGTATGTCTGTTCCTGTCGTGTGTGTCTCTTCACGTCCCGCTGTTCCATAAGTGTTTTTTTATCGTTTTTTAAAGAGGACGACAGAACCCCGGAGGACGACAGAACCCCGGAGGACAACAGAACCCCGGAGGACGACAGAACCCCGGAGGACGATAGAACCCCGGAGGACGACAGAGTCCCAGAGGACGATAGAACCCCGGAGGACGATAGAGTCCCAGAGGACGACATGAAAGTCTAAAAATACTTATTTGTAGTGATATTCTCTGTGACTTCAGCTCTTTGTTCTGTTTTGGTTACTTCAGGCTATCCAGGACATCACCAGATGTTATGACCCTCCTACGGAGGAGATTGTGACCCTCATCTATGAGAAGGTTGACATAAATAACGAAGGTAAGAATGATCAACATTTAGAGAAGTACATTTATTGAAATGGWTGATCTTACCCATAGTACAGATAGGTATTCTAGCGGGGGTGGAATTTAAGTTAGCTTTTTAATGTTTTAATTGCTATCCTCTAGGAAGCCAATGTGTATCTTGTTCTATATATGTTTGAATTGTTCACACCTCCAGGTGAGTTGACTCTGGAGGAGTTTATCGAAGGAGCCAGGGACCACCAAGACATCATGGAGATGTTGGGAAAGATGATGGACCTCACCAACGTTCTAAAGATCATTGTCAACGGACAGAAAATGCAGGTCAAATCACCCGAATGATGATGACGTCACTTCCTGTTGCACTTCCTGTTTGATGGACTCAGAATTTACAGAATGCAACGCAGAAAGGTTGTTGAGAAAGAATAGGATTGTCTGGGACGGAAAGKAATTATAGTGGAATGTTTAATATATAATATATGGAGAAAATGTATAAAAGAACAAACAACGAACTTGAGCATCTTGATGAGAAGGTGAATATACATGAATGGGAGGGAGCCAAGACCCAAATCTCCATCGACCAAGAAGACTGAGTTGATGTAAGGATAATGGAACCATGCCATGAGGCCATGTGACCCGTCTTGCCTACTCTATGTTCTCTATTTCTACATCCCGATTGTCTTTTCACCCTTTTCCAGAAGTCCCATCATACATTTAACCACGGTGGAAACCCTCTAGGCAATGATTACACCAATTAAATACTTTGAGATCAATGACAGGAAGTGTGAAAGTGCAAGTGTAGAGATTTGGGATGCAACCTATATGTTCTCTCTGTGTGTATCACTTGAGTGGAGCAGAGGAGAGACCTTTTCCTCATCTTCCTCCTCTCTCCTCCTTCTGGTGCTTCACAGTCACCACAGCTCTCTCTAGTCTTCCTCCTCATCTCACAGTCACCACAGCTCTCTCTAGTGCTTCCTCCTCACTCACAGTCACCACAGCTCTCTCTAGTCCTCCTCATCTCACAGTCACCACAGCCTCTAGTTCCTCCTCCTTCACAGTCACCACAGCTCTCTCTAGTCTCCTCCATCTCACGAGTCACACAGCTCTCTCTCATCCTCCTCCTCACAGTCACCACAGCTCTCTCTCATCTCCTCTTGCTCTCACAGTCACCACAGCTCTCTCTAGTCTTCCTCCTCCTCTCACAGTCACCACAGCTCTCTCTAGTCTCCTCTGCTCTCACAGTCACCACAGCTCTCTCTAGTCTTCTCTGCTCTCACAGTCACCACAGCTCTCTCTAGTCCTCCTCCTGCTCTCACAGTCACCACAGCTCTCTCTAGTCTTCCTCCTCCTCTCACAGTCACACAGCTCTCTCTAGTCTTCCTCTTGCTCTCACAGTCACCACAGCTTCTTAGTCTCTCCTCTCTCATCACACAGCTCTCTCTAGTCTTCCTCCTCCTCTCACAGTCACCACAGCTCTCTTTCCTTCTCCCG
The DNA here is from genome assembly GCF_002910315.2 of Salvelinus sp. IW2-2015. Classification (NCBI taxonomy): domain Eukaryota; kingdom Metazoa; phylum Chordata; class Actinopteri; order Salmoniformes; family Salmonidae; genus Salvelinus; species Salvelinus sp. IW2-2015. Next base: position 109,726 of record NW_019943011.1, on the reverse strand, counting down.
TCCTCTAGTTTCCTCCTCTCTCACAGTCACCACAGCCTCTCTAGTCTTCTCTCTCTCACAGTCACCACAGCTTCTCTAGTCTTCTCCTCCTCTCACAGTCACCACAGCTCTCTCTAGTCTCTCCTCCTCTCACAGTCACACAGCTCTCTCTAGTCTTCTCCTCCTCTCACAGTCACCACAGCTCTCTCTTGTCTTCTCTTCTCTCACAGTCACCACAGCTCTCTCTAGTCTTCCTCCTCTCTCTCACAGTCACCACAGTCTCTCTAGTCTTCCTCCTCCTCTCACAGTCACCACAGCTCTCTTCAGTCTTCCTCTCCTCTCACAGTCACCACAGCTCTCTCTAAGCCTCCTCCTCCTCTCACAGTCACCACCAGCTCTCTCTAGTCTTCTCCTCCTCTCACAGTCACCACAGCTCCTCTAGTCTCTCTCCTCTCACAGTCACCACAGCTCTCTCTAGTCTCCTCCTCTCACAGTCTCACACAGCTCTCTCTAGTCCTCCCTCCTCTCACAGTCACCACAGCTCTTCTAGTCCTCCTCCTCTCACAGTCACCACAGCTCTCTCTAGTCCTCCTCCTCTCACAGTCACCACAGCTCTCTCTAGTCTTCCTCTCCTCTCACAGTCACCACAGCTCTCTCTAGTCTCCTCCTCTCACCAGTCACACAGCTCTCTCTAGTTTCCTCCTCCTCTCACAGTCACCCACTCTCTCTAGTCTTCCTCCTCCTCTCACAGTCACCACAGCTCTCTCTATCTTCCTCCTCCTCTCACAGTCACCACAGCTCTCTCTAGTCTTCCTCCTCCCCTCTCACAGTCCACAGCTCTCTCTAGTCCTCTCCTCTCACAGTCACACAGCTCTCTCTAGTCTTCCTCCTCCTCTCACAGCACCACAGCTCTTCTCTAGTCCTCCTCCTCTCACAGTCACCACAGCTCTCTGTCCTCCTCCTCTCACAGTCACCACAGCATCTCTCTAGTCTCCTCCTCTCCATCAACCACAGCTCTCTCTAGCTTCTCCTCCTCTCAAGTCACCACAGCTCTCTCTAGTCTCCTCTCCTCTCACAGTCACCACACTCTCTCTAGTCCCTCCTCTCAGTCCACCCCAGCTCTCTTAGTCTCCCCTCCTCCACAGTCACCACAGCTTCTCTAGTCCTCCTCCTCTCACAGTCACCACAGCTCTCTCTAGTCTTCCTTCTCACATCACCACAGCTCTCTCTAGTCCTCCTCCTCTCTCACAGTCACACAGCTCTCTCTAGTCTCCTCCTCCTCACAGTCACCACAGCTCTCTCTAGTCTTCCTGCCTCCTCTCACAGTCCACCACAGCTCTCTTAGGTTCCTCCTCCTCTCACAGTCACCACAGCTCTCTCTAGTCTTCCTCCTCCTCTCACAGTCACCACAGCTCTCTCTAGTCTTCCTCTTCCTCTCACAGTCACCACAGCTCTCTCTAGTCTTCCTCCTCCTCTCACAGTCACCACAGCTCTCTCTAGTCTTCCTCCTCCTCTCACAGTCACCACAGCTCTCTCTGGTCTTCCTCCTCCTCTCACAGTCACCACAGCTCTCTCTAGTCTTCCTCCTCCTCTCACAGTCACCACAGCTCTCTCTAGTCTTCCTCTGTAACGGTCTTAAAACACACTTTGTCACCAAGTGATACATTGTTCTTAGAGGTCTTTTAAGAGAGGATGTATAAGTGCTGTTGACAGAAGCAAGCCCTTATACCATAAACAGACGGGTATTGAACTTTAGTGGCGTTCTCTGGCTGGTGACTAGGATTCTATGCATTCCTATTTGTATTCAGGCTAAAATATTTCAAGAAACTGAATAGATGTATTGTATATCCTCTTATTCTAAATAAATGGAATGGAATTGTTGTTTTTCAAAACAATTATGGTACGTTATAGATATTTATAATCATAAGCAAATGTTTGAGAAAAAATAAATTTTTACAAAGTAAAAACATCCAGGTTTCTGAGTCACTAAAGATGTTCCATAGTTTGTTTTAGACTGGATGTTGAAAGTGACCGGACATTCTAAATTCACACGTGTCCCGTGGMTTGGGACTGATCTCYWCATTAGACTACTTTTGGGGTTCTGAAAACCCAACCGTTCTTTTGTATTGTTTTTGTACCATCYTCTTTGAAATGCAAGAGAAAGGCCATAATGTATTATTCCAGCCCAGGTGCAATATACATTTTGGCCACGYGATGACAGCAATGTATGTGCAAKGTTTTAGACTGATCCAATGAGCCATTGCATTTCTGTTCAAAATTTTGTATCGAGATTGCCCAAATGTGCCTAATTGGTTTATTAATAACTTTTCATGTTCATAACGGTGCACTCTCCTCAAACAATAGCATGGTATTCTTTCACTGTAATAGCTACTGTAAATTGGACAGTGCAGTTAGATTAACAAGAATTTAAGCTTTCTGCCCATATCAGATATGTCTATGTCCTGGGAAATGTTCTTGTTACTTACAACCTCATGTTAATAACATTAGCGCACGTTAGCTCTACCGTCCCGAATAAATTTTAAACATGTTTTTTTGGGGTTGCCTTAACAATTTAATCAATACAACCATTCTAAATAAACGTACAGATTTCCTGTTGATTAAATAAAGGAAGTGGTTCGACAGCTTTATCATGATACTGCTGGCATCCAAACGTCGAGCCATATAAAGTTTTATAGCGTCTTGAAACGACCTGTCTTCAATAATTTCTACGGCTAACAAAACTTCCAGAATCATACATTTGGATGCTTGCTTATACTGAACGATATCCCCTCCACTTGCTACAATCCTTACCTCCTGAGTACTTAGTTGACATTATATTTAACCCTACGGTTGTCTATTTCTAACAAGCTTAGATCCTGGTGTTTCATTTATCAGCACGACTGAATAAGGCCTCGTAGATGACCTACGGAACCATATTGGTGCTTGTAACTAAGCATTTCACGGTAAGGTCAACACTTGTTGTATTCGGCGCATGTGACAAATAAAGTTTGATATGCTTTTGATTTGATTTGAACTTCCAACAGAAATACAATTTCTTCAACAGTAGAGGACCTATGGAACCATATTGGTGCCAACTTCCAACAGCAATARCATTTATTCAACAGTTTTAAATATGCTGCTGTGAAGTCCTTTTGCTTTACTACAAAATGACACACAACTGTGGTACTGTTGGARTGTAATGTAGGGTGTTACTTAGGAGTTTGAGCTGTTCAGGTTAGAGAAGTTACACTGCAGATGAACAACTAACTGGCATTCATTTACAGAATGTACTTTTTTTTTTTTAAATATTTGTCCCAACACTAGGGTTAGGGAAGGGGTAGGGCTGTGGCGGTCACGAAAATGTGTCAGGCAAATAAATGTGTTTGATACCATTCCACTTATTCCAGCTCCAGCCATTACTACCAATCCGTCCTCCCCAAATAAGGTGCCACCAACCACCTGTGGAAGCGATAGATCCCAAATTAATACAACTATTAAAAWTTTTAAAATATATACATATTTACGCAATGTGGCTGATCAGCAGAACGTTTAGCTTAAAATGTTGATAAACTATGAGGCTATTTCTTCACATTATCGGTGCAGCAATGTGCACAGAGCAGTATTTGTATTTATTAGGGATCCTCAGCAGCTACACTTCCTGGGGTCCAAAACACATTAAGGCACTTACATATAAAACAACAGATATAACAGCACATCATATATCATCACTACATAGTACACCACTACATATCTACAATACTAAATGTATAATACCACCATACAACAATATTACAATGTATACGTGTGTAGAGTCTGAGTGCTGGTGATTGTGTGTGTATGTCTGTTCCTGTGTGTGTGTCTCTTCACAGTCCCCGCTGTTCCATAAGGTGTATTTTTATCTGTTTTTTAAATCTAAATTGTACTGGTTGCATCAGTTACTTGATGTGGAATAGAGTTCCATGTAGTCATGGCTCTATGTAGTACTGTGAGCCTCCCATAGTCTGTTCTGGACTTGGGGGATTGTGACCTCTGGTGGCATGTCTTGTGGGGTACGCATGGGTGTCCGATCTGTTTGCCAGTAGTTTAGACAGACAGCTCGGTGCATTCAACATGTCAACACTTCTTACAAAAACAAGTAGTGATGAAGTGTGATGATATTAATTAACAAAAATGTCGATCTGAATGTGCAAATAGTCAGGAATGATTCACAAGGAAGGTGGATCCTTTTGAATATGAAAGTGGACGAAAAAGAGATTTCCCTCATTAATCTATATGGTCCAAATCAGGATGATCCACACTTCTTCGAAAACATTTATACCAATTTATTGAACTTACAGGCAACAAATGATCTAATCATTACGGTAGGAGACRATAACACAGTGTTAAGTACCTCAATGGACTGTAAAGGTAATCACTCTACAAACTATCATCGCCGTGCCCTTTAAGGAAATCACAAATATTATGGACACATTAGAAATAGTGGATATTTGGAGACTAAAAATCCCCGACCTAGTGAGATATACATGGAGGTGACTTGTATAGTCATCTTGACTACTTTCTAGTCTCTTTCTCTCTTGCATCAAAGGTTAAAAAAGTTTTCATAGGAGACAGAATGGTATCGGATCATCATCTAAATGGCATTCACATAACTCTTATAAATTTTCCACGTGGACAGGGATTTTGGAAATTTAATCAAAGTTTACTGGAGGACAACTTATTTTTAACTAAAACGAAATTATTTTTAATGGTTTTTTMCCAGTATAATAATAGGTGAAGCAAATCCCCTTATTGTTTGGGATACCTTTAAATGTACCTTCAGGGGTCATTCAATTCAATATTCATCAATAATAAAAAAGCAGTTTCTGGCTAAAGAAACAAGACTAACAAGGGAAATCCATTAACTAATACTACAGGTAGATGGCAATAAAAACGATACTACAGAGATACAAAATAAGTTAGAGGGAAAACAAAAAGAACTTGAGGAACTTATTCCAGAACGATCTAATGTAATCTATTACAAAAATTAAGCAAACTGGATGGAATATGGAGAAAAATGCTAATCTCCAATTCAGAAACGCTGCCAAAAATAATTTACAGAAACTCGTTACTGAAGACGGAGTCATCTATGATTCTCCGAAGGATGTTTTAAAAGAGGAAGCTAATTATTTTAGGCAAATGTTCTCTTTTCCATCTCATCCTTTCCCACTGTATAAAGATTATTGTAAGGAATTATTTCCAAATAATATAAAAKATTTAAAATTAACAAATGCACAGAAAGACCAATGCGAAGGCCAAATTACAGAGGAAMAACTTTTTGAGGCTATTAAATCCTTTCAGTCTGGAAAAACCCCAGGGCTTGATGGCATAGAGGTATAACAAGTCTTTTTTGATATACTAAAAGCTCTATTGTTAGATTGTTCTAACTACTCCTATAGAAATGGTAGTCTGTCAGGTKCTRAGCAGGAAGGTCTGATTTCTCTATTATTAAAACAAGACCCAGATGGCAAATATAAAGACCCAGTCTATCTAAAAAACTGGAGGCCTCTTACACTTCAATGTTGTGATGCAAAAATACTAGCAAAATGCAAAGCACTCAGAAGTTTACTCACTTACTGATGGCGCTGCCTACTCCTGATGATTCGTTTTTCAAATCATACGAGCAAAAAATATTTCGCTTTATTTGGGACGCAAAACCAGACAAAATCTACATAATGAATATGAATTGTGTGGGTTGAGATTATTAATTATAAAAGCACTAAACCTCTCTCTCTGAAAGCTTCACTCATTCAACAGTTTTATTTGAACCCTAAATGGTTCTCAAGTAGATTAATAAGAAAAGCTCATCCGTTGTTTAAAAATGGCCTTTTTGCCTTTGTGCAGATTGCCATGACACATTTTCGATTAATTGAAAATTAATACTTTTTTCAAAGTATCTCTCTTCTTCAAACAAGCATTGCAGAGCTGAATACAATTTCAATTTCATCCCCCTGAAAAGATAGAACAAATATTACAACAAATATTATGGCTGAACTCAAATGTTCTGGCTGATAAAATACCTGTATTTATGGGAAAGATGTTTGAAAAGGGTATTTTGTTCTTAAATTATATTGTAAATTGAAATGGAGTTATGTCCTTCATGGAGTTATCAGAATTGTACGGAAAGGTCTGCTCAATCCAAGATTACAACCAATTGATTACAGCATTACCCCAAAAATGGAGGAGGCAGGTGGCAGCGGGAGGAGGAAGGGAACTGGTCTGTCTGCCCAATATAAAGGATCAAAACTGGCGGAGGAATAAAAATAGCATAAATAGGAAAGTATACCAGTTTCATTTGAGGACCAGGATGTTGACAATTGTGCCATACAGATTGCAAAATAGTTGGGAAGAGATTTTTGATGTACCGATTTCATGGTACAGGGTGTATGAGTTGATATATAAAACAACGCAAGATTCAAGACTTCGTGCTTTTCAGCTAAAATAATTAAATAGAATTCTTGCCACCAACAAAATGTTGAATATTTGGGGCATAAAATCATTGAAACTCTGCAGATTTTGTTGTGAGGATACAGAATCAATAGACCATTTATTTTGGTATTGCCCTCAGGTAGCCTGTTTCTGGTCTCAGGTTCAGGAATGGCTGAAAATGCATAGCATTGATCTAAAACTTACCCTAGAAATAGTACTGTTAGGAGATCTGGAGAGACCGGGTCAGTCAATTACTAATATACTAATACTCTTAGTAAAAGTATTTGTCTTCAACTCTCAATCTGTGGATTCTATTCGATTAGATAGATTGAAATTGTACYTTAAACATCACAGCARAGTTGAAAGATATGTGTTGCGTAGAAACCCGAAGTGGGTGGCCAGCAMAGATAGATGGGATGGGCTGAGGGAAGCTGAGGGTTGGMATGTGGAATTGGAGACAAGTGGGAGTGGAGTTACTGTGTGAGAGATTTTTTATTTTTTCTTCCTGTGCTTTTAGACTGTGGGAGGAGTCTTGAATGGTTGAGGGACAGCTATTGGGGAACTGTGGAGAGATCTTGGAGGGTTCGAGTTCACGTTTTTTGGCCTGGTGGTAGATCGGTCAACATGCCCTTGAGCAGGGCATTGACCCTGCATGCTTCTGTGTGTCGCTCTGAATGGGAATCTGTTGGATGACTGGTATGATGTAGTTGTTGAGCGGCTTCACTGCAACTATATTGTATGTTTCGAATATTCAATAAAAAAAWATATAATAATAAATAAAAAAAAGTAGTGATGAAGTCAATCTCTCCTCCACTTTGAACCAGGAGAGATTGACATGTTAGCTCTCTGTGTACATCCAAGGGCCAGACGTGCTGCCCTGAGACAAATGCAATTTTCCTAAGTCCCTCTTTGTGGCACCTGACCACACGACTGAACAGTAGTCCAGGTGTGACAAAACTAGAGGCTGTAGGACCTGCCTTGTTGATAGTGCTGTTAAGAAGGTAGAGCAGCGCTTTATTATGGACAGACTTCTCCCCATCTTAGCTACTGCTGTATCAATATGTTTGACCATGACAGTTTACAATCAGTTTACAAGCAGTTTAGTCACCTCAACTTGCTTAATTTCCACATTATTCATTACATGATTTAGTTGCTTCTACACCTGCATTACTAGCTGTTTGGGGTTTTAGGCTGGGTGTCTGTACAGCACTTCGAGATATTAGCTGATGTACGAAGGGCTATATAAAATAAAATTGATTGAAAATTGATTGGTTTAGGGTGAATGTTTTGTTCCAAATACAATGCTTTTAGTTTTAGAAATATTTAGGGGTAACTTATTCCTTGCCTCCCGTTCTGAAACTAACTGCAGCTCTTTGTTAAGTGTTGCAGTCATTTCAGTCGCTGTAGTAGCTGACGTGTATAGTGTTGAGTCATCCGCATACAGACACACTGGCTTTACTCAAAGCTGCCTTGTTCGGCGGCAGAATGACAGATTTTTACATTGTCTGCTCGGGGATTTGATCTTGCAACCTTTCGGTTACTAGTCCAATACTCTAACCACTAGGCTACCCTGCCGCCTCTACGCTCTAACCACTAGGCTACCCTGCCGCCCCAAATTTTTATTTTTTTATTCTCATTTGCAACTGCGACCTGGCCAAGATAAAGCAAAGCAGTTCGACACATACAACAACACAGAGTTACACATGGAATAAACAAAACATACAGTCAATAATACAGCAGAAAAATAAGTCTATATACAATGTGAGCAAATGAGGTGAGATAAGGGAGATAAAGGCAAAAAAAGGCCATGGTGGCGAAGTAAATACAATATAGCAAGTAAAACACTGGAATGGTAGATTTGCAGTGGAAGAATGTGCAAAGTAGAGAGAGAAATAATGGGGTGCAAAGGAGCAAAATAAATAAATACAGTAGGGGAAGAGGGTAGTTGTTTGGGCTAAATTATAGATGGGCTATGTACAGGTGCAGTAATCTGTGAGCTGCTCTGACAGCTGGTGCTTAAAGCTAGTGAGGGAGATAAGTGTTTCCAGTTTCAGAGATTTTTGTAGTTCGTTCCAGTCATTGGCAGCAGAGAACTGGAAGGAGAGGCGGCCAAAGGAGGAATTGGCTTTGGGGGTGACCAGAGAGATATACCTGCTGGAGCGCGTGCTACAGGTGGGTGCTGCTATGGTGACCAGCGAGCAGAGATAAGGGGGGGACTTTACCTAGCAGGGTCTTGTAGATGACCTGGAGCCAGTGGGTCTGGCGACGAGTATGAAGTGATAGACTGCATCCAATTGATTGAGTAGGGTATTACATACACTACATGGCCAAAAGTATTAGTGGATTCTGCTATTTAGTGGATTCCCCTTCGAATTAGTGGATTCTGCTATTTCAGCCACACCCGTTGCTGACAGGTGTATAAGATTGAACACACAGTCATGCAATCTCCATAGACAAACATTGGCATTAGAATGGCCCGTACTGAAGAGCTCAGTGACTTTTAATGTGGCACCGTCATAGGATGCCACCTTTCCAACAAGTCAGTTCATCAAATGTCTGCCCTACTAGAGCTGCCCCAGTCAACTGTAAGTGCTGTTATTGTGAAGTGGAAACATCTAGGAGCAACAACGGCTCAGCCACGAAGTGGTAGGCCACACAAGCTCACAGAACGGGACCGCCGAGTGATGAAGCGTGTAGTGTGTAAAAACAATTGTCTGTCCTCGGTTGCAGCACTGCCGAGTTCCAAACTGCCTCTGGAAGCAACGTCAGCACAAGAACTGTTCGTCGAGAGCTTCATGAAATGGGTTTCCATGGACGAGCAGATGCACACAAGCCTAAGATCTGCTAAATGTCGGCTGGATTGGTGTAAAGCTTGCCGTCATTGGCAGTCTGATGAACGAATATGGTTTGGCGGATGCCAGGAGAACGCTACCTGCTCGAATGTATAGTGCCAACTGTAAAGTTTGGTGGAGTGGAATAATGGTCTGGAGCTGTTTTTCATGGTTCGCGCTAGGCCCCTTAGTTCCAGTGAAGGGAAATCTTAATGCTACAGCATACAATGACATTCTAGACAATTCTGTGCTTCTTATTTTGTAGCAACCATTTGGGGAAAGCTCTTTCCTGTTTCAGCATGTTTCAGCGTGAATACCTTTGGGTTGAATTGGAATGCTGACTGCGAGCCAGGCCTAATCGCCAAACGTCAGTGTCCGACCTCACTAATGCTCTTGCAGCGAATGGAAGCAAGTCCCCGCAGAAATATTCAGTCCCCGCAGAAATATTCAGTCACTACAGCTCTCTCTAGTCCTCCTCTAGTGGAAAGCCTTCCCAGAAGAGTGGAGGCTGTTACAGCAGCAAAGGGGGGGACCAACTCCATATTATTCCCCATGATTTTGGAATGAGATGTTGTACAAGCAGGTGTCCACATACTTTTGTAGTGTAAGTATAGGGGCATGGTGACTAGTGTACTTCCTGTTCCTTGGTCATGTACTACTCTACCACTCTTCACTTGTCTAATTTTAGGATTTTGTGCTGAGACAGCTAACCTGACAAGGACTGAGTACATCTGTATGCTAGTACCCCGAGAATCCAAACAAAGGTGGCGTTGGTATGAAATATGCTGCAATACTGGTATCACATTCTGATCAAACCTGATCAAACTGTAATTTTGAAGGTTGTACGGTACACTTGACTATATGTTCAAATGAAACATTTCCCCCCTACTTAAACCCTTTAAATAGGTTTTCATAAACTATGTAAACAAAAAGAAAGTAATCTATATCTGTTGGATGACAGAGTAAAGTCATAACTGCCAGAGCATATGGGCTGATTTGAGACGTCACATGGTTTTAACCACAGCCTCAACGAAGAAAAACAAAGGTGATATTATGCACACATAACTTGAGATAACCGGTGCTGCAACGGGCAAAAAGATTTCTTCATCCACAGTCAGCGTGTTGCACTGTCCATGGACCACTGCCAAACAAAAGAAAGTAGGGCTGTCCCTGACAAAAACAAAACAAATATTGGTCGACCAAGAGTAATCTTTTCCTGGTCAAAATTGGTCTACATTTTTTAAACGTATACTTTTCCATATATAGACACACTATGTTTGATGTAGGGTTACTGAGCTTGTCTGATGCTTTAAGCACGGCCATTAAAAATGAAGGCTCACAAATTACTAAAGCGGGAGCCAGAGATCAATATAGCCTAACCAGAAGAAGAAACAAAAACCTGTTCTGGACCAGCCTTCTCCCACTGCTGCTGCCTTAGCAGATTCTGACGTTATGGTGCCTACCAGTAGAAGTTAATGTACCATTTCTACTGATCTGTATGCCAGTTATGATTTTCATGTGCACATTTTTGTGGAACAGCTGTAATTTAATTTATAATAAAGTCTTCATACCTCAAAATGATGTCTAAATTAAAATGATACAAATCTAAAAGTAACTTCTATTGCCATTGCCAATATGTAAATATAGCCTACATAAAGCCAACAAGTAAAAACATTGCAACCCACGCAGGTAGAAATATCCTGATAAAGATGTATATCCCATAAATCACATTGGCTACGCACGGCCTGTCTGCAAGGAACCTGAAACATTGTATCAACTATTAACTTGATCCAGCCTGCTTGTGCTATCAAACTTGTAACATTGTATAAAATATTCTGTCCCCTCATCGTTTCCCACTCCAGTTAGCTCGCAACAGACAGACACAGCTGTAGCTGCACAAGGGATAAGAAGTAAACCAACATGTACAAATGACCTCGACTAACCTGTTCCCTGGCACACTGACTCGGTACCGCCTTTGAGGAACCTAACTGTACTTCTATGAGTAATCGGGTGCAATGAATAAATTAACAACTTGTAAATGGAATGAAATAAACCATGTTTTCTCACAAATGTAGCCTAGGTTGTGCGCTCTGCAAACAACGTGCTCACATCTACAATGACAACGGTAAGACTGTAATAATAATACATTGAATGCATTAACAGAATAAGTAACCAAACAAACATTGTTGATTAGAAATTATGGTAAATGTACTACTGGTGATACTGGTGTGCCACCCCTGTGGCCTCTACAATGGATTAGTCCACCCAGACAGGCCTCCACAATGGATTAGTCCACCCAGGTGTAACAGTATTGCTTCCGTCCCTCTCCTCGCCCCTACCTGGGCTCGAACCAGGGACCCTTTGCACACATCGACAACTGACACCCACGAAGCATCGTTACCCATCGCGCCATAAAAACAACTACTTCAGGTCTCAGAGCGAGTGACGCGGCTTTTGTGGCGCGATGGGTAACGATGCTTCGTGGGTGACTGTTGTCGATGTGTGCAGAGGGTCCCTGGTTCGAGCCCGGGTAGGGGCGAGGGGACGGACGAAAGTTATACTGTTACACAGACAGGCCTCCACAATGGATTAGTCCACTCAGACAGACCTCCACAATGGATTAGTCCACTGAGACAGTTGATTATTTTTTTTCATTAGTATTATGATTTAATTTCTGCTATGGTACCATTTACTGCCCCCAATCACCTTCCTATGTTTAATTATCTATCTGCGTTGCTTAGTGAATTTACCCCTAACTTTATGTACATCTTACTCAATGACATTTACATTTTTTGTAATTTTAGAAAACACTCTTATCCAGAGCGCTTATGCATTCCACTTAAGATAGCTACAGTAGGTGGACAACCACATACTCACACGGCATCAGTAATTACATTTTTCCTTAATAATGTGTATCAGCAAGGTCTGAGTATTAAGTCAAGTTTACAGTGTTAAGTTCAACAAGGTGAGGTCGGGTTGGGGGGGGGGTCACTGTGGGGATTATTTAAGATTCGCCTTGAAGAGGTCAGGTATTTCAGATGTTTTCAACAGATCAGGCAAGGCTTCTGCGTCCTAGCTTCAGCGGGGAAGCTTGGTTCCACCATGGGAGTGCCAGGACAGAGAGAGCTTGACTGGACTGAGCGAGAGCAGCCCCCCCCCCCCCCCCGTCCGTAGGGTGGAAGGTTGACACACACGGCGGGCTGCATGTTGCATGGGGTTTGATGGCAAAGCCAACGGGGAGCCCCTAGGCCCAACAGCGGAGTTGGCCAAAGTAGTCCAACGGGAGATGACAAGCGCCACTTTGTGTGAGGTGGGTCGTACTCTACGGATGTTGTAGAGCATTGACTGCAGGGTGAGTCACTGCTTTGATGTTTATAGAGGACAACAGGGTGTTGGAACAATGGTCATGCGGATGTTCTTTGCTTCGGGAGGGGGACACCATGGAGTTGTAAACCGTGATGGAGAGGTCTTGGAGCGGCAGCTCCCCCGGGAGGAAAGAGCCTCTCTATTTGTCGAGGTTTGAGCTTGAGGTGGTTGGGCCGACATCCCAATCTGAGGATACTTGCCAGGGCACGACAGAGATGAGTGTCGCACCTGGGTGTCAGAAGGGGGAAGGAGAAAAGTTACAGTGCATTCAGAAAGTTTCAGACACTTTCACTTTCTTCCATTTATTTTACTTTACAAGCCTCCTCGTCTGCCACCAACATACTTCACCGTAGGGATGCTGCCAGGTTTCCTCAGAGACGTGACCTTGGCATTCAGGCCAAAGAGTTGATTTTCATCAGACGGGAATCTTGTTTTTATGGTCTGAGAGTCCTTTAGGTGCTTTTTGGAATTTTCCAAGCGGGCTGTCAGGTGCCTTTTACTGAGGGAGTGGCTTCCGTCTGGCCACTCTAGCCGTTGAAGGCTGATTGGTGGACGTGCTTGCAGAGATGGTTGTCTTCCTGGAAGGTTCTCGCCATCTCCACAGAGGAACACTGGAGCTCTGTCAGAGGACTACTGGGTTCCTTGGTCACGTCCCTGACAAGGCCCTTCACCCCAGATTGCTCCGTTTGACTGGGCGACCAGCTCCTAGGAAGCAGTCTTGGTGGTGCCAAAACTTCTTACATTTTAAGAATGATGGAGGCCACTGTGCATTTGAGGGACTTTCATGCTGCAGATATTTTTGGTACCTTACCCAGATCTGTGCCTTGACACAATCTTATTTCCGTGCTCTAACAAACAATTCTTTGGACCTTGTGGCTTGGTTTTTCGCTCTGACATGCACTGTCAACTATTGGGACCTTATATAGACAGATGACAGCTTTACAAATCATGTCAATCCAATTGAATTTACACCAGCCGTGGAATCCAATCAAGTTGTAGAAACATCTCAAGGATGATCAATGGGAAACAGGATGCCACTGAGCTCAATTTCGAGTCTCATAGCAAGGGTCTGAATACTTATGTAATAAGGTTTTCTGTTTTTTATTGAATTAATTTTAGAACAAGGTTTTTAACATACAAAATGTGGAAAGGGGGAAGGGGTCTGAATACTTTCTGGAATGCTCTGTATCTACCTTCAGTGCTAAAAAAAAAAAAAATGCAAAATATTCCAACCATCACCTAGTTCAAGTTTTATTTGTTCACATGCACAAGTACAAATGTTTAACTTGCAAGCGCTACCCAACAGTGTAGAATAGGACAAGAAGAATAGGACAAGAAGCTATAATAAGTGTCAGGGCAATTGAAATGTAGTCACTTTAGGAGTTGGGGCAAAATTATTGAATTTAATAAATGTGTTTTATCTTTGATGAAAACAATCCATGCAAATATGGTTGCTATAATAAAAGGAATTATGTGAACTGAAAATAGAAGAATCCAGTTTTTGTGCGGAACCATCTGTTTGGTTCCTTGACGGAGTGGTTCACGGTTACACTGAACGGCTTAAATAATATGCCCTTGGTTTCCTCTGTGAGGTGAAGCGCTAACAGGCTAGTCAATAAAGTCAGTTTATAATTAATTGTTTGGATCAGTGTTTTTTCTCGACATGGGGCTCCCCAGATGAGGCGAAGGCCCTTCACCTCCAGGAATAATCAACCGAAACTCGGTCTGGCTCGGTATTATCGGCTGGTGCTCTGCGATGCTAACAGAATGCCATCAAACCGCAGGCCGCCATGAAATATCAGGTGGGTCGCCTAGCTCACTTTAGCATGAGTCGCCTAGCGCTAAGCCGCTAAAAATTACGCAGTAACTAACTGTTAGTTAACTAGTTTGATCTCAACGAGAGCCAGGTCAAGTCATTATAATGTCATTAGGCTATATATAAGCTAGCTGTTTTAATTATCAAACAAAACGTAACGATTTAACGTTGTCAGCTAGCTAACACCGCTGGCTACAAACACATACTGTAACTGGTGGTTAGCTTGACAGCTGATTACAACATAAGAACACGGCTTGCCAGCTTCTATTCTTAACCAAAATCCACCTGTCTTCTGTAAACTAATGTTACAATTATATACACTGAAAGATGGAAAATATATTTTCTAGTATGCAATAATAACTGGGATCGATTGGTCTATGAAATGTGGCCTTTTCAGTTGACTGACAGCATATCAGTCATGGTGTTTGGTATAATTTTGTTAAGGTTCCAAAAGGAATCTGTTATAAAAAAAAACTTCACGTAAATAACAAGGTTACCAACAACAAAACACATACAAAGTTGTATAACGGCAGAATAAGATACCGGGTAGGGAGTGGTCTATTTAAAATGTTTCACTCCCCATGTTTATTCCGAAAAATGTCCTCACCTCTGGTAGCCTATCGACAAAACATGTAATAAAAAGCTACATGGTGAGTTGCTACACTGTTCTGCAGCTAGTTAGCTAGGTGAATTGTTCATGTTATTTTTGTTTATGCGTTGTTTGTTTGACAACCTTGTACTTTTACACGGTTTTGGAAGATTCTGTTGGAACGTTCCCAAAAATACCCATCCTTCAGTCATGTCAGGATGTCTTATAGCGTCGATGTAACCAGAACAAATATAAAATAGGCTTTATAGGTATTTTAATCATATAGAAATGACACTTTACAGGCTGATCTAGGCTAACTAGCTACAGATTGTAACACCAGAATGGGATTTAACCCCCCCAAGTTGATACTATTCACTGGAAGTTCAGGTCTGCCAATTTAAAAATAAATAAAAGATAAACGATACAGGGATTTTTTTTTAAACTACCCAGGAATGGCAATACTATCTATGTTCTCGATTGTGTGGGAACTGGCAGTCTCATAAAATGAACTGTGTACAGTTGCAGGGGGTCCAGTTTTGAATTTAGAAAAATCTTGTTATTAAAATGTTTTTTTGCGTCATGAATTAATCCAACAATGTGTACGCTGCTACCTTGTCTACTTTCAAATATTCTCTCATTGATCGACGCCGGTGAGTGTCATCATGATATGCGGACAGGGTGGACCACCTGTATCGATCAAATGGCCTGTATCGATCAACTCACCTGTATTTGTCATTTGTTTTTGGCAGGTGTTCACCGGCAAGCTTGCTGGCATCCATTGGTTGGTTCATTGGTTTACCATGTCACCAAACACGAGAACTACACATACGCTAGACTGAACCGAGACATGAACGAATACGTACGATCCACCCAGAGAACTTTTCCACAAGAGGTAAATGAATTGGACTGATGTTTCACATGAATCCATGAAGTCAATCACTAGGCTAGATTCTAGGCAACACCACCCATAGCTTTCATAATGTTTTCATGGACCATCAGATAAATTACACAGGCCTGTTTTCTTCTAGTCACAAATCAGGCTCTAGCTGTGACCTGACCGCAAAGAAATACCATTCCTCCATCCTGCACCAAATGTTACGTCATTGGCACATTTTGATGTTATTGATTTCTTACATTTTATATGGTATTGACATACACAGAGCAATCAACCAGCTTGTTTTCACAAAACTCGGCGCAACTACTGATATGTACATATGTCAGTCATTTTTATTCAATATTTAATCAAGTGTTTTTTTGTTAATCTCACAGAGAAGAAAGACATTTGCAGAGATTGTGGAGCCTTTTCACCCAATTGCGCTGAGTGTAGGAGGCTGGCTGAGGAGAAGAAGAAATTTGAACAGAATACCACTGTCTCTGTAGTACCTAGTTGGTGTTAATGCGATCACCATTACATTATGTCAAATCCTAAAGAGTCTTGTATATAATAAAATAAATCCTACTCAAATAATGTGCTCTTTGTTTACACAGAATATTATTCCTCTCCAATAAAGTGTTGTCATTATGTTTCAGATAATAGGTCGTATTATCGCCTGTTGTTCATGGATATAGAATAGCATAATTTAATGTGACAGTTGCCTTGGATGCCCAGGCTTCGATCACCAAGTCGAGCTGAAAGCTTGTGACAGGTTGCAGGCCTGGGCAGTTCCAGTCCTCGGGGGGGCTGATTGGTGTCACACCCCCCCCCCTCCATTCCCTAATAAACATGTAGCTGATTTAACTAATTGCATCTTTAACTGAAGATCACGAGGACACAATTCACACATAATTAGATGTATCTAATATTGTCTGCTATGTTAGTCTTGATGAATACTGATGGGGAAGCAGATCAGCGACACACATGTCATCCTGTAGCTGCTGTATGTGTTTTTTTACTCTAATCACTAAGTGTCTTTGGACATTTCAAAAAAACAAAGACATGCAGAAGTCAGTTTCGACAAAAGCACCTTTTTAATTCAATTTTACACACGACATGGTGTTATTGACATTATTGTAAACAGCTTGACAGGTGTAAATCTTAGTTTGTTCAAGCCCAAAAATGTTTTGCTTGTTTTGTCGATGGGGTTAACCTGAGTCTTCTAATTCATTATTCCGATGATGTCCATGTACTTGGTCGTGACGCCCTGGGACTTCTTGTGAGGTTTCCCATGACAGAGAACAGTCCTCTGAGGTGGAAGTGGAACAAGGCCTCGGGGTCAGCCTCCAGCATGGGCTCCAGGGTCTTATTCTGGGCCAGGTAGGTCTGGGTCTTGGCCTTGCGGTCATCCAGCGTGACCAGACCACTCTCCACTGTGTTCCTGACAGCCTTCAGCATCAGATAGTAGTCATAGAGGTCTTTACAGGAGCTTCGGCTGCAGAGTGACAGTCCTGGAAACAGTCTTCCTCTTCGTCTGACTCCACATCTCTGAGTAGGCTGGGGAGGAGGACAGTCTGTTCCATGTTGTGAACTGCAGCGCTGTAGCGCCTCAGAGCCAGGAGCAGGCAACCCGGTTCAGCTTGGTGTTGGTCTCGGCAGACTGCATGGCAGAGGTTCCAGGTGGACGGACGGTTATGGCAGAGATGGCTTTTTTCCTGGTGGGGATGGGGCTGGAAGCCTGAATGCAGTGCAAGGAGCTGAGGGGGAGTATTGGGGCTTTATAGGCTACGATAAGCCTACCTGAGGTGGGCCGGGCTGGTAGACTGTAGTTATGCAATAGGATGGGGTAATCCTATGAGGGGACATTGTAACTGTAATGTTGAACCATGACAATGGTCAACTGTAGTTATGCATAGGATGGGGTGATCCCATGAGGGACATGGTTCAACATTACAGTTACAATGACCAATAAGTCATTGTTTGCTTTTCACAAGCTTTATTTTAAGGGCTGACCCCATTTAGTTGACTGGTTGATGGGCTGTTGTCGTTTGCAGTGGCAAATACACTGCTCAAAAAAATAAAGGGAACACTTAAACAACACAATGTAACTCAAGTCAATCACACTTCTGTGAAATCAAACTGTCCACTTAGGAAGCACAACTGATTGACAATACATTTCACATGCTGTTTGTGCAAATAAATAGACAAAGGTGGAAATTATAGGCACTTAGCAAGACACTAAGTGCTATACACTGCATTGTTGCTGTTTGGGTTTTAGGCTGGGTTTGTACAGCATTCGAGATATTAGCTGATGTACGAAGGGCTATATAAAATAAACTTGATTGATTGATTGATTGACCCCCCAATAAAGGAGTGATTCTGCAGGTGGTGACACAGACCACTTCTCAGTTCCTATTGCTTCCTGGCTGATGTTTTGGTCACTTTTTGAATGCTGGCGGTGCTCTCACTTAGTGGTAGCATGAGACGGAGTCTACAAACCACACAAGTGGCTCAGGTAGTGCAGCTCATCCAGGATGGGCAACATCAATGCGAGCTAGTGGCAAGAACGGTTTGCCTGTGTCTGTCAGCGTAGTGTCCAGAGCATGGAGGCGCTACAGGAGACAGGCCAGTACATCAAGAGACGTGGAGGAAGGCCGTGGAGGGCAACAACCCGCTAGCAGGACGCGTACCGTCCGCCTTTGAGCAGGAGGAGCACTGCAGAGCTGCAAATGACCTCCAGCAGGCCACAATGTGTGGGTTTGTAGACTCCGGTCTGCATGCTCCACTAGAAGTGGAGCACCGCCAGCATTCAAAAGTGACCAAACATCAGCCAGGAGCATAGGAACTGAGAGTGGTCTGTGGTACACGCTGCAGAATCACTCCCTTTATTGGGGGTGTC
>NW_019943011.1:81643-90882 GCF_002910315.2 Salvelinus sp. IW2-2015 | reverse complement strand
GCCTCCACAATGGATTAGTCCACTGAGACAGGCCTCTACAATGGATTATCCACTGAGACAGGCCTCCGCAATGGATTAGCCACTGAGACAGGCCCCGCAATGGATTAGTCCACTGGGACAGACCTCTACAATGGATTAGTCCACTGAGACAGGCCTCTACAATGATTAGTCCACTGAGACAGACCTCCACAATGGATTAGTCCACTAGAACAGGCCTCCGCAATGGATTAGTCCACTGAGACAGGCCTCCGCAATGGATTAGTCCACTGAGACAGACCTCTACAATGGATTAGTCCACTGAGACAGGCCTCCGCAATGGATTAGTCCACTGAGACAGGCCTCCGCAATGGATTAGTCCACTGAGACAGACCTCTACAATGGATTAGTCCACTGAGACAGACCTCTACAATGGATTAGTCCACTGAGACAGACCTCCACAATGGATTAGTCCACTCAGACAGGTCTCCACAATGGATTAGTCCACTCAGACAGGTCTCCACAATGGATTAGTCCACTCAGAACAGGCGTCCATTGTACCATATATATTTTTTTAAATATACACCGCTCAAAAAAATAAAGGGAACACTTAAACAACACAATGTAACTCCAAGTCAATCACACTTCTGTGAAATCAAACTGTCCATAGGAAGCAACACTGATTGACAATACATTTCACATGCTTTGTGCAAATAAAATAGACAAAAGGGGAAATTATAGGCACTTAGCAAGAACATAAGTGCCTATACACCTGCATTGCTTGCTGTTTTGTTTTAGGCCCGTGGATTAAGGGAGGCGCAGGGCAGGTGCTCACGATATACTCTGGGGCATTGGCGGTACAGGTGGCTTAGGATTGTATTTAAAACAGGACAGGAAATACCTACATACTCCCTATCTCAAACAAACACACATGAGCTATATTGAAATAAAAGGATATAACGAAATAAAATGGGAATTATATTGGAATCTAACTTGAAGTCAAAAGACAACAGTGCCTATTCCCTGCATTGTTGGTGAAACTGGTGTTGGTTGAAAAAAAGAATTTTGGCATGAGTACATTTTCTGTACAGCACTTCGAATAATTAGCTGATGTACGAAGGGCTATATAAAATAAACTTGATTGATTGATTGATTGACACCCCCATAAAGGAGTATTCTGCAGGTGGTGACCACAGACCACTCTTCAGTTCCTATTGCTTCCTGGCTGATTTTTGGTCACTTTTGAAAGCTGGCGGTGCTCTCACTCTAGTGGTAGCATGAGACGGAGTCTACAACCCACACAAGTGGCCTCAGGTATGCAGCTCATCCAGGATGGCACATCAATGCGAGTCGTGGGCAAGAAGGTTTGCTGTGTCTGTCAGCGTAGTGTCCAGAGCATGAGAGCGCTACCAGGAGACAGGCCAGTACATCAAGAGACGTGGAGAGAGGCCGTGGGGCAACAACCAGCAGCAGGACGCTACCTCCGTGCCGTATTGAGCAGAGAAGCACTGCCAGAGCCCTGCAAATGACCTCCAGCAGGCCCACAAATGTGTGGGTTGTAGACTCCGTCTCATGCTACCACTAGAGTGAGAGCACCGCCAGCATTCAAAAATGGACCAAACATCAGCCAGGAAGCATAGAACTGAGAATGTCTGTGGTCACCACCTGCAGAATCACTCCTTTATTGGGGGTGTCTTGCTAATTGCCTTAATTTCCACTTTTGTCTATTCCATTTGCACAACAGCATGTAAATTTATTGTCAATCGTAGTTGTTCTTCCTAGTGGACAGTTTGATTTCACAGAAGTGATTGACTTGGAGTT
The DNA here is from genome assembly GCF_002910315.2 of Salvelinus sp. IW2-2015. Classification (NCBI taxonomy): domain Eukaryota; kingdom Metazoa; phylum Chordata; class Actinopteri; order Salmoniformes; family Salmonidae; genus Salvelinus; species Salvelinus sp. IW2-2015. The sequence goes on along the minus strand of NW_019943011.1, from coordinate 89,085 downwards.
ACTTATGTTGTTGTTTAAGTGGTCCCTTATTTTTTTTGAGCAGTGTATTTGCCACTGCAAACGACTAACAGCCCATCAACCAGTCAACTAAATGGGGTCAGCCCTAAAATAAAGCTTGTGAAAAGCAAACAAATGCTTATTGGTCATTGTAACTGTAATGTTGAACCATGTCCCTCATGGGATCACCCCATCCTATTGCATAACTACAGTTGACCTATTTGTCATGGTTCAACATTACAGTTACAATGTCCCTCATAGGATTACCCCATCCTATTGCATACTACAGTCTCAGCCCGGCCCACCTCAGGTAGGCTTTATCGTAGCCTATATAAAGCCCCAATACTCCCCCTCAGCTCCTTGCACTGCATTCAGGCTTCCAGCCCCATCCCCACCCGAGAAAAAAGCCATCTCTGCCATAACCGTCCGTCCACCTGGAACCTCTGCCATGCAGTCTGCCAGACCAACACCAAGCTAACCGTTGCGCCCCCTGGCTCTGAGGCGCTACAACGCTGCAGTTCACAACATGGAACAGACTGTCCTCTCCCCAGCCTACTCAGAGTGGAGTCAGACGAAGAGGAAGACTGTTTCCAGGACTGTCACTCTGCAGCCGGAAGCTCTGTAAAGACCTCTATGACTACTATCTGATGCTGAAGGCTGTCAGGAACACAGTGGAGAGTGGTCTTGGTCACGCTGGATGACCGCAAGGCCCAAGACCCAGACCTACCTGGCCCAGAATAAGACCCTGGAGCCCATGCTGGAGGCTGACCCCGAGGCCTTGTTCCACTTCCACCTCAGAGGACTGTTCTCTGTCTCAGGGAAACCTCACAAGAAGTCCCAGGGCGACGACCAAGTACATGGAACATCATCGGAATAATGAATTAGAAGACTCAGTGAACCCATCGACAAAACAAGCAAAACATTTTGGGGCTTGAACATAACTAAGATTTACACCTGTCAAGCTGTTTACATAATCATGTCAATAACACCATGTCGTGTGTAAAATTGAATTAAAAAGGTGCTTTTTGTCGAAACTGACTTCTGCATGTCTTTGTTGTTTTTGAAATGTCCAAGACCCTTAGTGATTAGAGTAAAAGAACACATACAGCAGCTACAGGATGACATGGGTGTCGCTGATCTGCTTCCCATCATGTATTCATCAGACTACACATAGCAGACAATATTAGATACATCTAATTATGTGTGAATTGTGTCCTCTGATCTTCAGTTAAAGATGCAATTGTTAAATCAGCTACATGTTTATTAGGGATGGAGGGAGGCGGGGGGGGGGGTGTGTGCACACCAATCAGGCCCCCCGAGAGACTGGAACTGCCCAGGCCTGCAACACTGTCAACAAGCTTTTCAGCTCGTACTGGTGATCGAAGCCTGGGCATTCCAAGGCAAACTGTCACATTTCATAAAGAGAGTGTAGCATTCTCTATGCTGTAGTTAAACAAACAAAGTCAAATATACTAGCCTAGATTAGCTAACTGAAACCAATATAATGACAACCCCGCTTTAGTCGGTATAGGAAACTAATTTATTCTGTACTGTATAACAATGAGCACCATTATTTTGTCGTAAGCTTGAGGCACATTACACACATCTATTCATAAGATCTCACTTTAATTCGTACAAGACTCGTTAGGATTTTACACTAAATGTAATGGCTAAATAGTAGGCCATTGAAAAATGCCTTGTAAATCTCGAACAAATTTTTGCTAATTGCCTATAATTTCCACCTTTTGTCTATTCCATTTGCACAACAGCATGTGAAATTTATTGTCAATCAGTGTTGCTTCCTAAGTGGACAGTTTGATTTCACAGAAGTGTGATTGACTTGGAGTTACATTGTGTTGTTTAAGTGTTCCCTTTATTTTTTTGAGCAGTGTATTTGCCACTGCAAACGACTAACAGCCCATCAACCAGTCAACTAAATGGGGTCAGCCCTAAAATAAAGCTTGTGAAAAGCAAACAATGACTTATTGGTCATTGTAACTGTAATGTTGAACCATGTCCCTCATGGGATCACCCCATCCTATTGCATAACTACAGTTGACCTATTGGTCATGGTTCAACATTACAGTTACAATGTCCCTCATAGGATTACCCCATCCTATTGCATAACTACAGTCTACCAGCCCGGCCCACCTCAGGTAGGCTTATCGTAGCCTATAAAGCCCCAATACTCCCCCTCAGCTCCTTGCACTGCATTCAGGCTTCCAGCCCCATCCCCACCCAGGAAAAAGCCATCTCTGCCATAACCGTCCGTCCACCTGGAACCTCTGCCATGCAGTCTGCCGAGACCAACACCAAGCTGAACCGGGGTTGCCTGCTCCTGGCTCTGAGGCGCTACAGCGCTGCAGTTCACAACATGGAACAGACTGTCCTCCTCCCCAGCCTACTCAGAGATGTGGAGTCAGACGAAGAGGAAGACTGTTTCCAGGACTGTCACTCTGCAGCCGGAAGCTCCTGTAAAGACCTCTATGACTACTATCTGATGCTGAAGGCTGTCAGGAACACAGTGGAGAGTGGTCTGGTCACGCTGGATGACCGCAAGGCCAAGACCCAGACCTACCTGGCCCAGAATAAGACCCTGGAGCCCATGCTGGAGGCTGACCCCGAGGCCTTGTTCCACTTCCACCTCAGAGGACTGTTCTCTGTCATGGGAAACCTCACCAAGAAGTCCCAGGGCGTCACGACCAAGTACATGGACATCATCGGAATAATGAATTAGAAGACTCAGGTTAACCCCATCGACAAAACAAGCAAAACATTTTTGGGGCTTGAACATAACTAAGATTTACACCTGTCAAGCTGTTTACATATACTGTCAATAACACCATGTCGTGTGTAAAATTGAATTAAAAAGGTGCTTTTGTCGAAACTGACTTCTGCATGTCTTTGTTGTTTTTGAAATGTCCAAGACACTTAGTGATTAGAGTAAAAGAACACATACAGCAGCTACAGGATGACATGTGTGTCGCTGATCTGCTTCCCCATCATGTATTCATCAAGACTAACATAGCAGACAATATTAGATACATCTAATTATGTGTGAATTGTGTCCTCGTGATCTTCAGTTAAAGATGCAATTAGTTTAAATCAGCTACATGTTTATTAGGGATGGAGGGGGGGGGGGGGGTGTGACACCAATCAGGCCCCCCCGAGGACTGGAACTGCCCAGGCCTGCAACCTGTCACAAGCTTTCAGCTCGACTTGGTGATCGAAGCCTGGGCATCCAAGGCAACTGTCACATTAAATTATGCTATTCTATATCCATGAACAACAGGCGATAATACGACCTATTATCTGAAACATAATGACAACACTTTATTGGAGAGGAATAATATTCTGTGTAAACAAGAGCACATTATTTGAGTAGGATTTATTTTATTATATACAAGACTCTTTAGGATTTGACATAATGTAATGGGTGATCGCATTAACACCAACTAGGTACTACAGAGACAGGTGGTATTCTGTTCAAATGTTCTCTCTTCTCCTTCAGCCAGCCTCCTACACTCAGCGAATTGGGTGAAAAGGCTCCACAATCTCTGCAAATGTCTTCTTCTCTGTGGAGATTAACAAAAACACTTGATTAAATATTGAATAAAAATGACTGACATATGTACATATCAGTTAGTTGCCCGAGTTTTGTGAAACAAGCTGGGTTGATTGCTCTGTGTATGTCAATACCATATAAAATGTAAGAAATCAATAACATCAAAATGTGCCAATGACGTAACATTTGGTGCAGGATGGTAGGAATGGTATTTCTTTGCGGTCAGGTCACAGCTAGAGCCTGATTTGTGACTAGAAGAAACAGGCCTGTGTAATTTATCTGATGGTCCATGAGAACATTATGAAGCTATGGGGGTGGTGTTGCTAGAATCTAGCCTAGTGATTGACTTCATGGATTCATGTGAACATCAGTCCAATTCATTTACCTTTGTCTGAAAAGTTCTCTGGGTGGAGTCGTACGTATTCGTTCATGTCTCGGTCCAGTCTAGCGTATGTGTAGTTCTCGTGTTTGGTGACATGGTAACCAATGAACCAACCAATGGATGCCAGCAAGGCTTGCCGGTGAACACCTGCAAAGACAATGACAAATACAGGTGAGTTGATCGATACAGGCCATTGATCGATACAGGTGGGTCCACCCTGTCCGCATATCATGATGACACTCACCGGTCTCGATCAATGAGAGAATATTTGAAATAGACAAGGTAGCAGCGTACACATTGTTGGATTAATTCATGACGCAAAAAAACATTTTAATAACAGAGATTTTTCTAAATTCAAACTGGACCCCCTGCAACTGTACACAGTCATTTTATGAGACTGCAGTTCCCACAAATCGAGAACATAGATAGTATTGCCAATTCCTGGGTAGTTTAAAAAAAAAATCCCTGACGTTTTTATTTATTTTTAAATTGGCAGACCTGTAACTTCCAGTGTAATAGGTATCAACTTGGGGGGGGGGGTTAAATCCCATTCTGGTGTTACAATCTGTAGCTAGTGTTAGCCTAGATCAGCCTGGTAAAGTGTCATTTCTATATGATTAAAATACCTATAAAGCCTATTTTAATTTGTTGCTGGTTACATCGACGCTATAAGACATCCTGACATGACTGAGGATGGGTATAATTTGTGGAACGTTCCAACAGAAATCTGTTCCAAAAACTTGGTAAAGTACAAGGTTGTCAACAAACAACGCATAACAAAATAACATGAACAATTCACCTAGCTAACTAGCTGCAGAACAGTGTAGCAACTCACCATGTAGCTTTTTATTACATGTTTTGTCGATAGGCTACCAGAGTGAGGACATTTTTCGGGAATAAACATGGGGAGTGAAACATTTTTAAATAGACCACTCCCTACCCGGTATCTTATTCTGCCGTTATACAACTTTGTATGTGTTGTTTGTTGGTAACCTTGTTATTTACGTGAAGTTTTTTTTTTATAACAGATTCCTTTTGGAACCTTTAACAAAATTATACCAAACACCATGACTGATATGCTGTCAGTCAACTGAAATGGCCACATTTCATAGACCAATCGATCCCAGTTATTATTGCATACTAGAAAATATATTTTCCATCTTTCAGTGTATTATAATGTAACATTAGTTTACAGAAGACAGTGGATTTTTGTTAAGAATAGAAGCTGGCAAGCCGTGTTCTGATGTTTGTAATCAGCTGTCAAGCTAACCACCAGTTACAGTATGTGTTTGTAGCCAGCGGTGTTAGCTAGCTGACTAACGTTAAATCGTTACGTTTGTTTGATAATTAAAACAGCTAGCTATTATATAGCCTATGACATTATAATGACTTGACCTGGCTCTCGGTTGAGATCAAACTAGTTAACTAACAGTTAGTTACGGTAATCTTGTTTAGCGGCTAGCGCTAGGCGACTCATGCTAAAGTGAGCTAGGCGACCCTACCTGATTTCATGGGCGGCCTGCGGTTGATGGCATTCTGTAGCATCGCAGAGCACCAGCCGATAATACCGAGCCAGACCGAGTTTCGGTTGATTATTCCTGGAGGTGGAAGGGCCTTCGCCTCATCTGGGAGCCCCATGTCGAGAAAATACACTGATCCAAACAATTATTATAAACTGACTTTATTGACTAGCCTGTTAGCGCTTCACCTCACAGAGGAAACCAAGGGCATATTATTTAGCCGTTCAGTGTAACCGTGAAACCACTCCGTCAAGGAACCAAACAGATGGTTCCGCACAAAAACTGATTCTTCTATTTTTCAGTTCACATAATTCCTTTTATTATAGGCAACCATATTTGCATGGATTGTTTTCATCAAAGATAAACACATTTTATTAATTCAATAATTTTGCCCCAACTCTCTAAAGTTGACTACATTTCAATTGGCCCTGACACTGTATATAGCTTCTTGTCCTATTTCTTCTTGTCCTATTTCTACACTGTTGGGTAGCGCTTGCAAGTTAAACATTTGTACTTGTGCATGTGACAAATAAAACTTGAACTAGTTGATGGTTGGGAATATTTTGCATTTTTTTTTTTTTTTAGCACTGAGGTAGATACAGAGCATTCAGAAAGTATTCAGACCCCTTCCCCCTTTTCCACATTTTGTTATGTTAAAACCTTGTTCTAAAATTAATTCAATAAAAAACAGAAATACCTTATTTACATAAGTATTCAGACCCTTTGCTATGAGACTCGAAATTGAGCTCAGGTGCATCCTGTTTCCATTGATCATCCTTGAGATGTTTCTACAACTTGATTGGAGTCCACCTGGTGTAAATTCAATTGATTGGACATGATTTGTAAAGGCTGTCATCTGTCTATATAAGGTCCCAAAGTTGACAGTGCATGTCAGAGCAAAAACCAAGCCACAAGGTCAAAGGAATTGTTTGTAGAGCACGGAAATAGGATTGTGTCAAGGCACAGATCTGGGGAAGGGTACCAAAAATATCTGCAGCATTGAAGGTCCCCAAATGCACAGTGGCCTCCATCATTCTTAAATGGAAGAAGTTTGGCACCACCAAGACTCTTCCTAGAGCTGGTCGCCCAGTCAAACGGAGCAATCTGGGGTGAAGGGCCTTGGTCAGGGAGGTGACCAAGAACCCAGTAGTCACTCTGACAGAGCTCCAGTGTTCCTCTGTGGAGATGGGAGAACCTTCCAGAAGGACAACCATCTCTGCAGCACTCCACCAATCAGGCCTTCAAGGTAGAGTGGCCAGACGGAAGCCACTCCTCAGTAAAAGGCACCTGACAGCCCGCTTGGAGATTTCCAAAAGGCACCTAAAGGACTCTCAGACCATAAGAAACAAGATTCTGATTCCCTGTCTGATGAAATCAACTCTTTGGCCTGAATGCCAAGTGTCACGTCTTGAGGAAACCTGGCAGCATCCCTAACGGTGAAGTATGGTGGTGGCAGACGAGGAGGCTGTAAAGTAAAATAAATTTGGAAAAAGTGAAGTGGTCTGAATACTTCTGAATGCACTGTACTTTTCTCCTTCCCCCTTCTTGACACCCAAGTGGCGACACTCATCTCTGCGTGCCTGGCAGATATCTCAATGGAGTGAGGTCGCCCACCACCTCAAGCTCAACCTCGACAAGATAGAGATGCTCTTCCTCCCGGGAGAGGCCTGCCCGCTCCAAGACCTCCCATCACGGTTGACAAATCCATGGTGTCCCCCTCCCAAAGTGCAAAGAAATCCGGCATGAACCATTGTTCAACACCCTGTTGTCCTCTATAAACATCAAAGCAGTGACTCACTCCTGCAGGTCAATGCTCTACAACATCCGTAGAGTACGACCCTACCTCACACAGGAAGTGGCGCTTGTCATCTCCCGTTTGGACTACTGCAACTCGCTGTTGGCTAGGCTCCCCTGCTTGTGCCATCAAACCCCTGCAACACTGCAGCCCGCCTTGTTGTTCAACCTCCACCCTTAGGGG
>NW_019943011.1:77423-81618 GCF_002910315.2 Salvelinus sp. IW2-2015 | reverse complement strand
AAATAAATTTTGGAAAAAGTGAAGTGGTCTGAATACTCTTCTGAATGCACTGTACTTTCTCCTTCCCCCTTCTGACACCCAGTGCGGACACTCATCTCTGCGTGCCTGCAGAATCTCAGATGGAGTCGGCCACCACCTCAAGCTCAACCTCGACAAGATAGAGATGCTCTTCCTCCCGGGGAAGGCCTGCCCGCTCCAAGACCTCTCCATCACGGTTGACAAATCCATGGTGTCCCCCTCCCAAAGTGCAAAGAACACTCGGCATGAACCATGTTCAACACCCTGTTGTCCTCTATTAACATCAAAGCAGTGACTCACTCCTGCAGGTTCATGCTTACAACATCCGTAGAGTACGACCCTACCTCACACAGGAAGTGGCGCTTGTCATCTCCCGTTTGGACTACTGCAACTCGCTGTTGGCTAGGCTCCCTGCTTGTGCCATCAAACCCCTGCAACACTGCAGCCCGCCTGTTGTTCAACCTTCCACCCTTAGGGGGGGGGGGGGCGGGGGGATTCTGCTCTCGCTCAGTCCAGTTCAAGCTCTTCTCTGTCCTGGCACTCCCATGGTGGAACCAGCTTCCCCCTGAAGCTAGGACAGCAGAGTCCTTGCCTATCTTTTGAAAACATCTGAAATCCTACCTCTTCAAGGGGTATCTTAAATAATCCCACAGTACCCCCCCCCACCCCCTCACCTTGTGAACTAACACTTAAACTTGACTTTAATAGCTCAGACCTTGCTGATAGCTACATTATTAAGGAAAAATGTAATTACTATGCCTGTGATATGTGGTTGTCTCACCTACTGTAGCTATCTTAAGGTGAATGCATAAGTCGCTCTGGATAAGAGTGTTTTCTAAATTACAAAAAATGTAAATGTCATTGAGGTAGATATGTACATAAAGGTAGGGGTAAATTCACTAGGCAACAGGATAGATAATAAACAGTAGGAAGGTGAGTGTGGGGGAGTAATGGTGACCAGTAGCAGGATAAATCGATAGATACTAATGGAAAAATAAATAATCAATGAACAGCAGTGTTCATTCTGTAATATTGTAGGAATAACCCTGGTTGATGACTCTCTACCACTACATCATCATCATCATCATCATCATCATCATCATCATCATCATCATATCCCTACTGTACTTTGTGTATTAGTTCAATGGCGGGTCAGGAAACAAATACGCAATAAACAGTGCATACTGTAACGACCCAATACCACACCATAGTAGCCAAGAGAGACTACTGTTCATGCATTATAAAAAWAAAAAAAATGTCTTCATAAAATGTGATTTTAAATCTAACCTTAACCACCATGATAACCTTATGCTTAACCCTAACCTTAAATTAAGCACATTTTTGTTTTCATACATTTTTTATGATATTACCCATTTTGAATTTGTGGCTGTGGTAACTACTGGAAACCCTGCTGCTGTTGCTGAGGCTGAGTGATCAACACTGTTGGTGAAGAAGCCCTGTCGCCGATTTTGCTGAGCAGACTGAATGCATATTGAAATACTTTGAAGTCGGGGAATATCCCCACGTTTTTGGTAAGTGTAGTTAGTATTTTAAATGGCACGATTATTTAGCTAGCCAATTGCCATAATAAGCATCTTTGCTAGCGACCGAGCTAACTAGGTACCTAGCTAAAAGCTAGCTGACGTACGTTAGCTGTTTTCTGGGAGGGGAAACCATCGCTTGCTACGTAATTAGCTAGCTTGTTTGCTTTTTGAGATGAGATCTTAGTTTGTAGCTACTAGATAACAACTACAAAAGCTGATTTCTTTTTTTTCCGTTTAGGTGAGCGATATGTTGATAAGCTAAACAAGAGAGGTTGCTGACCAGCTAGCTAGGTAGCTAAATCAATGCACCCAGCCAGTTAACATATGCTGCAGCTAGCCACTGATGCATACCCTCCCTGCAAAATATTATAGTCTTGTTATTCTAAGAGAAATAATAGCCGTTGGCCTTTGTTTTACCGAATACTGATTGGATTATTTTTGTAATCAAATGTTAGTAATATCGAAATGTTATAGGCAGGTAGAATAGAACAATGAAAATAGGAAATATTTTTTTCATGTAATTGTGAATTGGGTGGGGGACTGGGGGCCTTCGCCAGGGCTCTTTCGGTCATGGACGGCCAATACATTTTGTTTGGTATCAGTAACTTTGCTAACGTTAGTGAGATTGCAGTTGAAACCCGTGAAAGTAGATAGGCCATCACTTAAATCTAGCCGCATCATGCAATTTCTCTTTTCCTTTCCAGGTTTGCATGCCACATGATAGGCCTACTGCAAAGCAGAAACCACTGTATGATATTTAATACATAGCTAGCTATTACAGTATTATGATCAAATATAGCGTACTATTTCCAATGCCAATGTCACGAGGCTGTAATTTGATAGTAACTAGTGGCTAACTAGTAACTAGTGTTAGCTTGGATTGTTCTCTCTCTCTCTCTCTCTCTCTCTCTCTCTCTCTCTCTCTGTGTGTGTGCGGACTTCTCCTTGCAGTCTTCCCAGCATCACACCATTAGCCCCTGGCAACCAGTCCATAAAAACACATGCACACTAGGTCCTGCCATAGCAACATCTTGGATCCTTCAAGAGGGAAAAAAACACTGAATGTGCTTCAGGGAAACACAATGGCTCTTTTGATGTGATGCATAAAAGGCAGCATTTAGAACTAAACACTTACTGTCAGATGCTGGTTAAATGTCAACAGTTGTTTTCGTTCACTTGTAGAATCTCCAAAAGCTTCAAGAGCAGCTATTGCCGCTGTTGATGAAATGCAGAACTATTCAACACCTCTTTTTTGGGGGGAATAGACCTTAACTTAAATTCCGTATTGTGCACTTATGCTATGCAAAATATTGGTGGCGTTATCTTAACTATGCTCAAGGGAATGTTAGGAAGAGGCAGTTTAGCCAAACAGTGCGTTATACACAAGGTTTATAAAGAATCATTTTTTTATGCATGGTCAGTATTTGTATTCGGTCGTCCACACATGTTGTTGTTTACCTCTGCAGAATGACCTAGAATATTCTGTTATTCAGATCCATTGGATTTTCTCTCTCCCCCACCCTTTCTCTCTCTCCCCCGCCTTTCTCTCTCTCCTCCTCCACCCTTTCTCTCTCTCTCTCTCCCCCACCCTCTCTCGTTCCCACCCTTTCTCTTCTCTCCCCCCACCCTCTCCTCAATCGCTCTCCCCCACTCTGCTCTCTCTCTCTCGTCCTTTCTCTCTTCTCCTCTCTCTCTCTCTCTCTCTCTCTCTCTCTCTTCTCTCTCTCCCCACCCTTTCTTTCTCTCTTTCTGCTCTTTTCATCAACTAGTTTATAGGATGAGCATGGAAGATTATGACTACCTGTTCAATTGTACTAATAGGCAATGCGGTGTCTGGGAAAACCTGCACTGTCCGACGCTTTCAGGTTAGTATCAGTAATCACACCGTCACCAACCTCGTCTGGATCCGATGCTTCCACTCTAGCGTTCACGTATCACCAATCAATACATCAAACCTGATCTCGCGCTCAGAATGCTTTCACATCAGGTTCGTATCACCCATCAAACCTGTCTGGTCAGATGCTTCCTCAGGTTAGTATCATAATCATACATCAAACCTCTCTGGTCCGATGCTTCACTCAGGTTGGTATCATAATCATACATCAAACCTGTCTGGTCCGATGCTTCACTCAGGTTAGATATCTCATCATACATCAAACGCTGTCTGGGTCAGATGCCTTCACTCAGGTTAGTATCATAACATCATACATTCAAGCCTGGTCTGGTTCCGATGCTTCACTCAGGCTTAGTATCACAACAACCTGTCCTGGTCAGATGCCTTCCCACTCGGTTAGTACGATAATCACAGGCATTCAAACTGTCTGGTCCGATGGCTTCACCCCTCGCTTCAGTCATCACCACATCAAACCTGTCTGGTCAGATGCTTCACTCGAGGTTCAGATCATAATCAAACCTGTGCTGGGTCAGAATGCTCCCCGCTACCAGGTCTCAGCTCACCATACCCACACATCAAACCTGCTCTGGTCAGCATGCTTCACTCCCCAGGTTAGTATCACATAATCATCACCATCCAAACCCCTGTTCGGTCCGATCGCTCCTCACTCAAGGTTAGTGCATACATCAAAACCTGTCTGGTCGATGCTTTCATCAGGTTAGTATCATAATCAAACCTG
>NW_019943011.1:70049-73425 GCF_002910315.2 Salvelinus sp. IW2-2015 | reverse complement strand
GCTCATCAGGTTAGTTCATAATCACACATCAAACCTGTCTGTCAGATGCTTCCTCAGGTTAGTATCATATATTCAAAACCGTCTTGGTCCGATGCTGTCACTCAGGTTCGGTATCATAATCATAACAACTTGTACTGGTCGCATGCTTCACTCAGGTTAGGTATCCTCATCTACATCAAACGCTGTCTGGGTTCCAGTGCCTCACCTCAGCGTTAGTTACTACATAACATCACACATTCCAAGCCTGTCTGGTTCCGATGGCTTCACTCAGGTTTAGTATCGATAATCACAACCCTGTCTGAGCATCAGATGCTTCACTCGGTTCAGTATCATAAACATAACCTGTCATGGTCCAGATGCTTTCACTCAGACGTTAGTTATCATAATCGTAACATCCAACCTGCCTGGTCGTGTGGGTTATATTCAGGTTAGTTGTCGTTATCGCTAATCAGTCTTCATCAATGAGTTGCGAAAAAATAAAATTATTTTTACAATTCTGTAAATTTTTCGGGTCATTTTCCCAGGGCTTTTCCGCAGACTGACAAGGGCTACCATTTAGTTGCTTCACATGATCAAAGACTGTGAGAGATCCAAGGCGGGAAAAAGTTAAAGGTCTGTCAATCACACTTTATGTACAATTACTTTAGAGTTCTATAAAGCAGGGTTTCCAACATAACGATCCCATGGGGCGAAATTTTGAACCCGCGGGTGATTTTATATTTGCCACCCCCCCCCCAAGTTTTTGAGACTTGTAAAAACACCAGAACTCGGCTCCAAAGGTGTTTTCATTTTGAAAAACTGTTTTTCAAACTATTCTCAATGCAGAATAGAGAGATGTGTGATCGTATACAATGTTTATCATGTTTTGTCAAATATTATATCTGTTTTCCTAGGCTTCTTGCAGTCAATTTTGCAGTCTACACATTATTTGTCAAATTAAATGTCTATGCACCCCTGACCAAATCACTCAAGAAGAAAATCGCCTGCTATAAAGGAGATCTAAGTGATGATCCCTGCTGTAAAGGATCTCGTTTGATGATCCTTGCTTATAAAGGAATCTAGTTGATTGATCCCTGCTATAAAAGGAATCTAAGTTTGTGATCCCTGCTATAAGGAATCTCGTTGATGACCCTGCTTATAAAGAATCTAGTTGATGATCCCTGCTATAAAGGAAATCTGTTGATGGATCCCTGCTATAAGGAAATTTCTAGTTTATGAATCCCTGAATAAGACTATTACCTGGCTAAAAGGAATCTAGTTGAATGAATCCCTGCTGTAAAGGAATCTAGTTTGACTTCTGCTATAAAGATCTTAGTTTGATGATCCTGCGGTAAGATCATTATGATCTGTGTAAGGAATCTAGTGATGATCCCTGCTATAAAGGAATCTAGTTGATCATCCCTGCATGTAAAGGAATCTAGTTGATGATCCCCTCTTTAAAGGAATCTAGTTTGATGCATCCCTGCTAGTAAAGGAATTCTAGTGATGATTCTGCTGTAAAGGCAATCTAGTGTATGATCCCTGCTTGTAAATGAATCTAGTGATGATCCTGCTAGTTTAAGGAATCTAGTATGATGATCCCTGCTTAAGGATCTAGTTGATGATCCCTGCTATTAAAGGATCTAGTGATGATCCTGCTGTACGGATCTAGTTGATGATCCCTGCTATTTAAAGGAATCTAGTTGTGATCCTGCTGTAACGGATTTAGTTTGATGATCCTGCTATAAAAGGAATCTAGTTGATATGATTCCTGCTTGTAAAGGATCTAGTTGCTGCTTCCCTTCGCTATAAAGGAATCTAGTTGATGGGATCCCCTGTATAAAGGAATCTAGTTTGTGAATTTTCCTGCTGTAAAGGAATCTAGTTGATGATTCCCTGGCTTTGTAAAGGAAATCTAGTTGATGACCCTGCTGTAAAGGAATCTAGTTGATGATCCCTCGCTATCAAAGGATTCTTAGGTTTGATGATCCCTGCTATTAAAGGAATACTAGTTTGATGAATTTCTGCTGAAAGGAATCTAGTTGATGATCCCTGCTATAAAGGAATCTAGTTGATGAAACCTGCTTGTTAAAGGAATCTAGTTGAATGATCCACTGCTGTTTAAAGGAATCTTAGTTTGATGATCACCTGCCTATAAAGGAATCTAGTATGATACCCTGCTGTAGGAATCTATTGATGATTCCCTGCTGTAAAAGGAACTCTCAGTTTGCATGATCTGCATAATGGAATCTTAGTTGAATGCATTCCGCCTGCTGTAAAGGAATACTAGTTGATGATCCCTGCTGTCAAAAGGAACTAGTTTTGACTGATCATGCACTATAAAGAATCTAGGATCATCCCTGCTATAAGGGAATCTAGTTGATGATCCCTTGCTATAAAGGAATCTAGTGATGATCCGCTGCTTGTAAGGACATCTTAAGTGATGATCCCTGCTATAAAGGAATTCTAGACTTTGATATCCACTGCTACTAAGAGATCTAGTTGATTGATCCCTGCTGTAAAGGAATCAGTTGATGATCCCTGCTGTAAAGGAATCTAGTTGATGATCCCTGCTATAAAGGAATCTAGTTGATCATCCCTGCTGTAAAGGAATCTAGTTAATGTGATTTTAACACACATATTTTCCTCCAGCTGCAGATCTGGGACACAGCAGGCCAGGAGCGCTTCCGCTCCATCACCCAGAGTTACTACCGGAGTGCCAACGCCCTCATCCTCACCTATGACATCACGTGCGAGGACTCCTTCCGGTGCCTTCCAGAATGGCTGAGGGAGATTGAGCAGTATGCCAACACCACCGTGGTCACTATTTTAGTCGGTGAGATAGCGTTCGCATACTGTAGTAACGTGCGTCCTAAATTACATCCTGTTTGCTTAGGAAAGTGCACTATGTTTGACCAGAACTCATTGTGGACCAAAAGCAGTGCGTCACATTGATGTCAATATCCCTCTGGTTAAAGGTCAAGCCAAGGTCAAGCCCATACAACAGCTATGGTCATCAGTCCAAGGACAACGTAGGAAATCAAAAAGTTATTCGGTATTAAAAGGAGATGGCATCTTGAAATGTGCTATTGGCTTATCAGGGTAGGGTCAGATGTCCTAAAGACGTACTTACCGGTAACTCATTTCTGTAGTTTTATCAGACAATGGATAACAAGCTAATATTAGATGGRAARRMWWCCKCGMGGWWKYYTTYCCATGCCTCCACTCTAGAATTTGGGAAGGGATTTTATCAGAGTTAAAAAGCTTCATAGAAAATGTATAATATGTATGTTGTTATTGGACCCCGGGCTGTATCACGACCGGCCGTGATCGGGAGTCCCATTGGACCCCGGGCTGTATCACAACCGGCCGTGATCGGGAGTCCCGTTGGACCCCG
>NW_019943011.1:45554-69338 GCF_002910315.2 Salvelinus sp. IW2-2015 | reverse complement strand
ACCGGCCGTGATCGGGAGTCCCATTGGACCCCGGGCTGTATCACAACCGGCCGTGATCGGGAGTCCCATTGGGCGGCGCACAATTTGTCCAGCGTCGTCCGGGTTAGTGGAGGGTTTAGCCAGGGATAGGCCGTGATTGTAAAATAAGAATTTGTTCTTAACTGACTTGCATAGTTAAATAAAGGTTAAATATATAAAAATTGAACGCTTTCCATCCTATCTGCTATTGAAAATATTTAGATTAGATAACTCCCTTTTTGGAACGTTGGTTTGTTATTTTTGGAGGGGCAAAGAACATAACTTGTGAAAAACGATCAACGGTGTCGTTGATGCTTAATGTCAGTGATGAGAGGTTAAAGTCACACTGTAAGAATCAGCCTAGACACTAGACACTATGGCTGACGGTTAAAGTCACACTNTAAGAATCAGCCTAGACACTAGACACTATGGCTGACGGTTAAAGTCACACTAAGAATCAGCCTAGACACTAGACACTGGCTGACGGTCAATATTAAAGGGAAACACGGCCATTCTCTTCCAGTCTATTTCATTCAATGTCATTGAAGTTTACAGTCAAACATATTTTCCCTTTTTTTTTTCTCTCTTCACCTCCCAGGCAATAAGATCGACCTAGCGGAGAAGAGGGAAGTCCTGAGGCAGAGAGCTGAAGAGTTTGCAAACTCCCAGAGCATGCTTTATCTGGAGACATCAGCTAAGGAGTCTGATAATGTGGAGAAGCTCTTTCTGGATCTGGCCTGCGAGCTGATCCGCGACGCCAAACAGAACACGCTGGACAACAATGACACGGCTAACGCTATGCCAGGAGAGGGGAAAGCCATCAGCTACCTAGGCTGCTGCAGCACTAACTAGTTCCGTTTCTAGAGCGCTGGGTCGTGTTCATTCCTGTTCATAAGGGCGCAACACCAACGGGGGAGGGGGTTCTTATTGGACAGATTTAGCTCAGTACCTTCCGCTTCCCCTCTGTTTTGGGACGTTTTCTTCCCGGGTTGAATGCCTATTGAACACGACCCCGAGCTGTACGATGGCCACGCAGCTGTGCTGAGTACACTACGACGTAGACCCTAACACGGTGGAATGGAGATGGACGGATGCCTCTGTCCTGTTTGTCCCAGTCCAGACTCCACGGTGCCACTCGTCAGTCGCTCTTTTGAGTCCCGCCTTTTTATCTTCAACAGACAGAACAAGATCTGTCCAATCACCTTGTTGTTGTTTTATCCTCATGGGAATAGAAATGTTCAGAGGATGTAATACAAGTTGCTGCCACTAGACGGGAGTACATGACTTTATATCCCTGGTGCAGCGGGATTGAGCATACTTTACTATAGGCCTTGTTGCAAGCTGATGTGATGTATTGGGAGTTTTTCAAAGGAAATCTGAGGGAGGTTCAAGGGGTTAAATGTATTCATACACCATTAATTCCTTCAATGGGGGGGGGGGGGTTGTGCCTCCTGTCCTGTGGGTTTGTGGGTAGATTAAATTGATAATCCGGGAGAAGTCACCAGCAGTGTTACCTGATTTTCAAAGCACCACAATTATTTCCTCACAAACAGGACATGTACAGCCCGATTCAAGTTTTTTTAATTTGTCAACAAATGATCTGAATAAGATTGAATAGATAAATGTGTGTGAATGGTAAACCACCCAACCAACCATTTATATTAAAAAATACAATTCAAACACTTTGGCATTTAAATTGACGCATGCTACATGAAATTGTTTGTTAGTTAGCTATTGTAGCCTACCTATACAATGCACAACTTTAATATATAGATATTATATACCCTTTCGATTTAGGCTTCCTCAGTTGACCTATTGGTTATTGAGTAATTGATTGGTGCCATTTTTTTTTTTACAGTATTGAAAGAAATGAAAAGCCCAATTTACCAGAAGTGATCAATATGGATTTTGCGTTTATTCGTCATCAGTACACTTCATGTCCGAGAGCTCGTAGTAAAAGTTCAAATTCCTTCTGGTAGCATACACCCAGTGCGGGTTTAACTCATTTAAAACCTTATCATTATTATAAAATTGATTGCACATGTAATTTTGTCTCTCGGCTCAATTTACTCAAGTGTCTATACTCACGTCTGATTGCAATGCAGTGTTGCATGGTAAAGAAAGCAGTCGGTATGTATCCCATGCTATTCTCTATATAGCCAATGCTCTACCTTTGACCAGAGCCCCTATGAACCCCTATGAACCCCTATGAACCCCTATGGGCCCATATGAACCCATATGAGCCCCTATGAACCCCTATGGGCCCATATGAACCCCTATGGACCCTGGTCAAAAGTAGTGCACTATATAGAGAATAGGGACGATGCTGAAGTATTGTTTTTGTCTGCTTTGTTCATGAATGATGTTGTTCATTTCAGATAATGTACCAGTGTTCATGAATGATGATGTTCATTTCAGATTTTAATGACCAGTGTTCATGAATGATGATGTTCATTCAGATAATGACCAGTGTTCATGAATGATGATGTTCATTTCAGAATAATGACCAGTGTTCATGAATGATGATGTTCATTTCAGATAATGGACCAGTGTTCATGAATGATGATGTTTCATTTCAGATAATGGACCAGTGTTCATGAATGATGATGTTCATTTCAGATAATGGACCAGGTTCAGAATGTGATGTTCATTTCAGATAATGGACCAGTGTTCATGAATGATGATTGTTCATTTCAGATAATGTACCAGTGTTCATGAATTGATATGTTCATTTCAGATAATTACCAATGTTCATGAATGATGTTGTTCATTTCAGATAATGACCAGTGTTCATGAATGAGGATGTTCATTTCAGATAATGACCAGTGTTCATGAATGATGTTGTTCATTTCAGATAATTGACCAGTGTTCATGAATGATGATGTTCATTTCAGATAATGGACCAGTGTTCATGAATGATGATGTTCATTTCAGATAATGGACCAGTGTTCATGAATGATGATGTTCATTTCAGATAATGTCCAGTGTTCATGAATGATGATGTTCATTTCAGATAATGGACCAGTGTTCATGAATGATGAGTTCATTCAGATAATGGACCAGTGTTCATGAATGATGATGTTCATTTCAGATAATGGACCAGTGTTCATGAATGATGTTGTTCATTTCAGATAATGGACCAGTGTTTATGAATGATGATGTTCATTTCAGATAATGTACCAGTGTTCATGAATGACGTTCATTTCAGATAATGGACAGTTTCATGAATGATGATTCATTTCAATAATGGACCAGTGTTCATGAATGATGATGTTCATTTCAGATAATGGACCAGTGTTCATGAATGATGTGACGTTCATTTCAAGATAATGGACCAGTGTTCATGAATGATGATGTTCATTTCAGATAATGGACCAGTGTTCATGAATTGATGATGTTCATTTCAGATAATGGACCAGTGTTCATGAATGATGATGTTCATTTCAGATAATGGACCAGTGTTCATGACTAAACGTAACAGTCCCCTTAATGTATTTGTCTGATTGTTTGCACATGTTATTACAACGGAACTGTGAATCTATATTTTTCGTTTAAAATAGATTCTCAACATTTTACCTGCTGCTACATTGTTTTCACACGTTCATGTTGTCTAATATGAAAATCAAACCTGTACTCAAGAATAAATTATATTTATTCTTAAGTTAAACGTAATTCTGTATCGCCAATTGTATTATTTTATTTGACGACTGCATTGTTACTTGATAATGCATTTAATAATGTACTCAGTTAATCCATAGCRTCTAGTTAGCTGCACGGAAAATATATTTCAACTTTTCAAGTGTTAAAACACTAGTTCACTTCAACATTAAGTTCAAAATGTATTTGTTTTCTTTGCGGTTGATTTTTTAAAAGGGTCAATCTGCTGTTTCTAAATACATTGTTAGATTTAAATGAGTGTCAACTGTTTCCAGACATCAAAATTACTCTAATATTAAGATGAGTCCATGACATCTCATGTGATCTATTGTGATTTTTAGAGTGACCAATCCCGTCATGTTAAACTATAACAGYAAATGTGAATTATTATGTGGATTATAATTAATTAACCTTTTTCGTTAGTACAACTTGAGTCTGAAATTTCAAAGTGGAAATGACAAACTTTAGAAGCATTTTAAATGCAAACACGTTTGCATTTCCTGCATCGCCAGGAAAATTCTCAGCAACAAAAGAGTGATCAAATTAAGAGACTACATCTGTAGTGGATTGCCCAATGCTTGCCATGATTTTGAAAGTGTCATGTATTCTATATTACCACATTTTTCTTTGAAAACAAAACATTTCCGATTTTTTTTGTTTTGTACACAGAATTATTTGTAGCCTGGGTTCCAGTCTGTTTGTGCTAACACGCCACTCCTTGTACTCTTTGTGGAATGTTGTAATGTTGGCATAAAACAAGTCTGGATTTCAGGATCATTTGTACTGTATTCCATATGCTTTTGGTGTTTTTTATCTTACAGCTCCTGCCATATATTTGAGTGTGTTGTAGCTCTATTTTATAGACCTGATTGCCATGATGTTGTTACACAGCATCATAATCTGCTGTATATTCATAGTGTAGTTTTAATATTTCTTGTTTATGTTGTACGCCTGTATTTTAACTTAGCACTTTGCCTTTATATTACTGGCAGTATATATATATATATATACTTTTTCTTTTTTTTCTCCTCCTGAACATTATTTGATAAAACTAATGTTAATCTAGCTGGTATTGTTGTCTTTTGACTGCTACAGTACTGAGTAACTTGGTCAAACGGTGTTTACCCATGTTTCATGTTCTCGTACCTTTTCTTCTATGGTCGAGAGACTCTAGAGGGAGAGAAACACAGTAAAATACTTCAATAGAAAACAGTTGAGAACAAGAGAAGCATCAGGATGTTGTTACATTTTTAATTTGGATATGACTTTTTCTTTTTATGTGTACAAAATAATACCTAAGGTTATCCTGTATTACATTAAATAATCACACTAAACATGACTCGTGTTTCTGACTCATCCATTATTGCAAATGGTGATTTTAATGATAATTAAAAAAGGAGTAGTTCACTATTTTACAACTTAATGTTAGATGGTTCTAGTCAATGGGGGCAGGAGAAACTGTAATTCAAGGTTCAGGTTTCTTTAAACAGACACTACAAACACCAGCTAACTTTAGCCACCGCTAGCTTAAACATCTATGGACGTGACGGGGGCATGTGAGCATGAAATATTAAATTMTATGAAAAARACAATTTTGACTGTTCATGACCATAAAAAAAAAAAATACTGTCCAGATCACCTGAAATCAACTCATATTAGGTTTGATTTTACTTGAAGGTGATTTGGCCTTTTACAAAAACCGTTGATTTCACATTTGCCGGGCCCCCCCCCCCCATCACTTACATAGTGTAACGGAATTTTCGTCCTCATCTGACGAGGAGTAGAAAGGTCGGACCAATGCACGCGTGGTAAGTGTCCATTATATTTAATAATACTGAACACGACACACAATAACAAAAATAACAACGTGAATAGATAGAAAACCGGAACAGTTCCGTGTGGAACACACAAACACGGAAGACAACCACCCACCAAACACAACAGAAAACATAGGCTCCCTAAATATGGTTCCCAATCAGAGACAACCACCCACCAAACACAAACAGAAAACAGGCTACCTAAATATGGTTCCCAATCAGAGACAACCACCCACCAAACACAACAGAAAACAGGGCTACCTAAATATGGTTCCAACTCAGAGACAACCACCACCAACACAACAGAAAACACGAAAACAGGCTACCTAAATATGTTCCCAATCAGAGACAACCACCCACAAAACACAACAGAAACAGGCTACCTAAATATGGTTCCCAATCAGAGACAATGACTAACACCTGCCTCTGATTGAGAACCATATCAGGCCAAACTGAAAGAAACCCACATAGAAACACAAAACATAGATAAACACCCAACTCACGCCCTGCCACACTAAAACAAAGAAAATACAAAAGAACTAAGGTCAGAACTGACACATAGATTTTTAGCTAGCGTTCTAAGTTAGCTGACGTTTGTAATTGTGCGGCCCAACGGCGAGGATGAGAAGCAGGTAAAGGGAATCAACCATTTAAATACAGACGGGAACAGGCATCTGGATAACACGACACGACAAACAATACTTCTACAGGGAACACAGAGGAGGAGACATACAGGGAATAACACAGAGGAGGAGACATACAGGGAACAACACAGAGGAGGAGACATACAGGGAACAACACAGAGGAACAGACATACAGGGAACAACACAGAGGAGGAGACATACAGGAACAACACAGAGGAGGAGCAACAGGGAACAACAAGGAACAGAAACAGGAACAACACAGAGAGGAGACATACAGGGAACAACCACAGGGAGGAGACATACAAGGGAACACACACAGAGGACAGACACACAGGGAACAACACAGAGGAGGAGACATACAGGAACAACACAGAGGAGAGAGACATACAGGGAACAACACAGAGGAACAGACATACAGGGAACAACACAGAGGAAACAGACATACAGGAATAACACAGAGGAACAGACATACAGGGAACAACACAGAGGAGGAGACAGGGAACAACACAGAGGAACAGACATACAGGAACAACCACAGACATACAGAGGACAAACACAGAGGAGGAGACATACAGGGAACAACACAGAGGAACAGACATACAGGGAACAACACAGAGGAGGAGACATACAGAGGAACAACACAGAGAGCAGACATACAGGAACAACACAGAGGAGGAGACATACAGGGACAACACAGAGGAGGAGACATACAGGGAACAACACAGAGGAGGGACATACAGGGAACAACACAGAGAGAGGAGACATACAGGGAACAACACAGAGGAGGAGACATACAGGGAACAACACAGAGGAGACATACGGGAACAACACAGACGATACAGGAACAACACAGAGGAGGAGACATACAGGGAACAACACAGGAGAGGAGACATACAGGGAACAACACAGAGGAGGAGACATACAGGGAACAACAACAGAGGAGGACATACAGGGGAACAACACAGAGGAGGAGACATACAGGGAACAACACAGAGAGGGAGACATACAGGGAACAACACAAGGAGGAGACATACAGGGAACAACACAGAGAACATACATATATATATATAATATATATATATATATATATACAGGGGCAATCAACAGTGAGGGAGTCCAGGTGAGTCCAATGAGCGCAGCTGCGTGTAATGAAGGTAAAGAGCACGTAATGAAGACAGTGCGCGTAATAGACAGGTAACAATGCGCGTAATGAAGTAACAGATGCGCGTAATGAAGGTAACAGATGCGCGTAATGAATAGAGTAAACAGATGCGCGTAATGAAGGTAACAGCTGCGCGCTAATGAAGGTAACATCTGCGCGTAATGAAGGTAACACATGCGCGTAATGAGTAACAGATGCGCGTAATGAAGGTGACAGATGCGCGTAATGAAGGTAACAGCTGCGTATAATGATGGGTAGCCTGGCGCCATCGAGCACCAGGGAAGGGGAGCAGGCTTGACAGTAATGGCTGTTTAAAGCAAACTCAACCAGAGATTACAGTTTCCCCTACAATGATGACATGGACATCAATTAAGGCAGCCCCCCTGCACCTCTCTGATTCAGGGGGTTGGGTTAAATGTGGAAGACACACCTCTCTGATTCAGAGGGGTTGGGTTAAATGCGGAAGACACACCTCTGATTCCGAAGGGGTTGGGTTAAATGTGGAAGACACCACCTCCTGATTCAGAGGGGTTGGGTTAAATGGGAAGAACATTTCGAGACTGTTGAATGCATTCAGTTGTACAACTGACTAGGTATCCCTTTCCTTGTATACGGTGCATTCGGAAAGTATTCAGACCCCTTGACTTTTTCCAAATTTTTACGTTACATCTTATTCCAAAATGGGATTATATCAATCTACACACAATACCCCATAATGACAATGCAAAAAACAGGTTTTGAAGTTTTAGCAAATGTATTAAAATAAAAACCTGAAATATTACATTTACATAACTATTCAGACCCGTTACTCAGTACTTTGTTGAAGCACCTTTGGCAGCGATTACATCATCGAATCTTCTTGGATATGACGCTACAAGCTTGGCACACCTGTATTTGGGGAGTTTTTCCCATTCTTCTCTGCAGATCTCTCAAGCTCTGTCAGGTTGGATGTGAGGGTTGCTGCACAGCTATTTTCAGATCTCTCCAGAGATGTTCGATCGGGTTCAAGTCCGGGCTGCTGGCTGGGCTACTCAAGGACAATTCAGAGACTTCGCCCGAAGCCACTCCTGCGTTGTTTGGCTGTGTGCTTGAGTCGTTGTCCTGTTGGAAGGTGAACCTCTTCGCCCCCAGTCTGAGGTCCTGAGCGATCTGGAGCGGGTTTTACACTTATTAGGATCTCTCAGTACTTTGCTCCATTCATCTTCCCCTCGATCTGACTAGTTTCCCAGTCCCTGTTGCTGAAAAACATCCTTACAGCATGATGCTCGCACCATCATGCTTCACCGTAGGGATGTTGCAGGTTTCTTCCAGACGTGATGCTTGGCATTCAGGCCAAAGAGTATAATCTTGGTTTCATCAGACCAGAGAATCTTGTTTCTTTTGGTTTGAGATCCTCTTAGGTGCCTTTTGGAAATTCTCCAAGCGGGCTGTCAGGTGCCTTTTACTGAGGAGTGGCTTCCGTCTGGCCACTCTACCTTGAAGGCCTGATTGGTGGAGTGCTGCAGAGTGGTTGTGCCTTCTGGATGTTCTCCCATCTCCAAAGAGGAACTCTGGAGCTCTGTCAGAGTGACCATCAGGTTCTTGGTCACCCCCTGACCAAGGCCTTCTGCCCCGATTGCTCAGTTTGCCGGGACGGCCAGCTCTAGGAAGAGTCTTTGTGGTTTCCAAACTTCTTCCATTTAAGAATGATGGAGGCCACTGTGTTCTTGGGGATCTTCAATGCTGCAGACATTTTTGGTTCCATTCACGCAGATCTGTGCCTCGACACAATCCTGTCTCGGAGCTCTAACAAACAATTCCTTCGACCTCATGTTTTGGTTTTTTGCTCTGACTGGCACTGTCAACTGGGGACCTTATATAGACAGATGTGAGCCTTTCCACATCATGTCCAATCAATTGAATTTACCACAGGTGGACTCTCAATCAAGTTGTAGAAACATCTCAAGGAGGATCAATGACGTCGGAAAGAAGGCCTGACATTTTACGTTTCCCAACCGATTTAGTTTTTTTGTTTGTTTATTTGCGTTATTTGTAACCTTATTCTTATACTTATTTTGTACATAATGTTGCAACTCGTCTCTTATGACCGAAAATAACTTCTAGACATCAGGACTCGCGATTTACTCACAGCGGAACGGCTACCGATCCTTCTTTCCTTTCACGACTCTGACGAGCCCGACGCAAATGATATACTGCTTTCCCGGGAACAGGCCCAGATTCCCCGTGATTTGCGTGAAGAGAAGGCGGAAAAAAGGGCCAGAGGGCGGGCTGCATTCTCGGAGAATCGTAGAACGATTTAATAAATAAACCTCAATTTCCTTCCATTCTGCTAGCAAACGTGCAATCTTTGGAGATAAAACCGATGACCTATGCGGAGAGATTAAACTACCAACGGGACATTCAAACTGTAATATCTTATGCTTCACGGAGTTGTGGCTGACTGACGACACTATCAACATAGCTGGCTGGTTATACGATGTATCGGCAGGATAAAGACAGCAGACAGTCTGGTAAGACAAGGGGCGGGTGGACTATGTATTTTTGTATGAATAAAGCGGGTGACCGATATCTAAGGAGCTATTGCTCGCTGAGGTAGAGTATCTCATGATAAGCTGTAGACCCTGGCTGTCACGCCCTGGCCTTAGTTATCTTTGTTCTCTTTATTATTTTGGTTAGGTCAGGGTGTGACGAGGGTGGTTTGTGTGTTTTTGTCTCGTCTAGGGTTTGTACTGTCTAGGGTTTTTTGTAGAATAATGGGGTTGTGTTCATTCTAGGTGTTTATGTAAGTCTATGGTTGGCTGAATGGTTCTCAATTAGAGGCAGGTTTTATCGTTTGTCTCTGATTGGGAACCATATTTAGGCAGCCATGTTCTTTGGGTATTTTGTGGGTGATTGTTTCCTGTGTCAGTGTTTGTGCCACACGGGACTGTTCGGTGTTGTTAACGTTATTGTTTTTGTTTTGTGTTCATGTTCAGTTTTCCCTGTTAAAACATGGACACCTACACGCTGCGTAGTGGTCCGATCCTTGCTACACCTCTTCAGAGGAAAGAGGGATGACAGCCGTTACAACCAAACTATCTACCGAGAGAGTTTTCATCTGTATTTTTATAGCTGTTTACATACCACCACAGTCAGAGGCTGGCACTAAGACTGCACTCAATGAGCTGTATTCCGCCATAAGCAWACAAGAAAACGCTCACCCAGAGGRYGCGCTCCTAGTAGCCGGGMACTTTAATGCAGGGAAACTCAAATCAGTTTTACCAAATTTCTATCAGCATGTTAAATGTGCAACCAGAGGGAAAAATACTCTAGACCACCTTTACTCCACACACAGAGACACGTACAAAGCTCTCCCTCGCCCTCCATTTGGCAAATCTGACCACAATTCTATCCTCCTGATTCCTGCTGACAAGCAAAAATTAAAGCAGGAAGCACCAGTGACTCGATCAATAAAAAGAGTGGTCAGATAAAGAAGATGCTCAATTACAGGACTGTTTTGCTATCACAGACTGGATTATGTTCTGGGATTCATCCCATGGCATTGAGGAGTACACCACATCAGTCATTGGCTTCATCAATAAGTGCATCGATGACGTCCCCATCTCAGTGACCGTACATACATACCCCAACCAGAAGCCATGGATTACAGGCAACATCCACACTGAGCTAAAAGGCTCAGAGCTGCCGCTTTCAAGGAGCAGGAAGCTTATAAGATCCAGCTATGCCCTCCGACGAACCATCAAAAAGGCAAAGCGTCGATACAGGACTGAGATCGAATCGTACTACACTGGCTCTGACGCTCGTCGGATGTGGCAGGGCTTGCAAACCATTACAGACTACAAAGGGAAGCACAGCCGAGAGCTGCCCAGTGACACGAGCCTACCAGACGAGCTAAACTAGGTCTATGCTCGCTTCGAGGCAAAAAACACTGAAACATGCATGAGAGCACCAGCAGTTCCGGAAGACTGTGTGATCACGCTCTCCGATCACCCTCTKTTATTCTTAAACTACATTGTCGGTTAGGGGTCGTAAGTAAGCATTTCACTCTAAGGTCTACACCTGTTGTATTCGGCGCATGTGACTAATACAATTTGATTTGATGATCAATGGAAACAGGACGCACATGAGCTCAATTTCGAGTCTCATAGCAAAGGGTCTGAATACTTATGTAACATAAGGAATTTCTATTAAAAAATATATTTACATTTGAAGAAAAAAATCAAAAAAACTGTTTTCGCTTTGTCATTATGTGGTATTGTGTGTAGATTGATGAGGGGAAAAAATATTTAACTAAATGTGGGAAAAGGGAAGGGGTCTGACTGCTTTCCGAATGCACTGGAGCGTTTGAGAACGTCATGCCTACCTAATGCACTGAGGGAAACCGAATGTTTTTATAATTTAAGACAATCATAAAGTGAAGTGTCAACTTGGGGTTTAATCATTAGTCCAGATAGTTGCAATTGCAACAAAACCGAGAGTTTCTATTGGAAACATTCAGGTAGGTCTCTCTCTGTTTCTTTCCGTTTAAGAAACGTTTTGCAACGGAATCTGCGTAATGAATATGCCCCAGGCGTCAACACACAGCAGCTCCATTTGCATCCATCTTTTCGCAACTCGTGATCAATGACTACATTGTAACTGAAAACCTTTACACCATATACCAACTGTTAGTTTGTCATCTTTGCCCAGTCTGTCCATAGATTAACTTGCATCATGGCACGAAGTCTTCTCACATGATAGCTTAATTGTTCATCAACTTGTGACTTGCATGCACTCTGATTTGCTGACAGGCAACTTGACTTCCTCTTAGTGAGACATCAACAAATCTTAACTAGGTTCCTCCTTCCTACTCACCGCTGCATCATGCGACTGCAGCCCACACAGATCACTTTAAATAGACTGTCCTTACAGGTTTTTCTMTAGTATAGTCCTGGCCACTGCAGATATGAGGTCTGGAGGATTCGTTTCGGTATCCAGACCGGCCATAACGTCCATCGTTCTCATTTTAACGCTCTATTGTTMTCATGTGTTGGCGCTCAAGTCGCAACTTTTGACGAGGCATGGCGGGGTTACAGATCTCKATGCTCAGGACACCGTCATCAACTATGAAACATGCTATTTTGACCAGAAGGTACGTTTCTTTTTGGTTTAATAATATAATAAAGTTATTGACGGCTGTCATTATGTCTGTCAACAATCACTGTCTAGACAAGGAACTAGACTAATCAGCTTTGTAGATTAGCAGGACATTCAAGCTATAGTCTCACCAACCACACACTGCATGATTAGGCTGTCTGACAGATATGTTAAAGAGCTTTAAAACTTTTAAAAASTTTGTGCTAATATAATAATAATAATGTTATAACYGTTGAGTTGATGCATTTATTTACCTGTGCACCAATTTGTGCACAGTTATGTATGTTTTTTTTGCAATGATTAGCCCAAACTAAAATGTCGTTCACTATTTTACAACTTAATTTTTTCACCCTGAAAATAGTCTATGGGCCAAGGAGGAACTGTAATCCATGGTTACGTTTTTTTCAAACAGCCATAACAAACTTCCGCTAACTTTAGCCACCACTAGCTACAAATCTATGGAAGTGATGGGGAAATGTGAGCATGAAATATAATCACATTTCATGACAAACATGATTTTGACTATATTAAAAAGATAATGCCCAAATCACTTGAAATCAAATAAAACATGTTTTTGTCACATGCTTCCGGAAACAACAGGTATAGACTAACGCCTCATGTCCACCAAATGTATCAAACTCTTTGCGTTCCGGCGGAAGTAATTCGTTTTCAAATGAGCAGTCCAACACTCTACTGTTGGCGGTGCGTTCTGTGTACCTCATGCGTTCAATATTTTCAACCCTTGCGTTGCTTTACCGTGCGGTGGTACAAACGGGAACAACAAATCAAATCAAATGTTATTGGTCACATAGACATGTTTAGCAGATGTTAATGCGGGTCTAGCGAAATGCTTGTGTTCCTAGGTCCAACAGTGCAGTAATATCTAACAATTCACAACAATACACACAAATCTAAAGTAAAATAATGGAGTTAAGAAATATATAAATATTAGGACCAGCAATGTCGGAGTGACATTGACTAAAATACAGTATAATAGAATACAGTATATGTAACAGTTTAACTTTAGTSCGTCCCCTCGCCCCGACCCGGGCGCGAACCAGGGACCCTCTGCACACATCAACAACAGTCACCCACGAAGCATCGTTACCCATCGCTCCACAAAYGCCACGGCCCTTGCAGAGCAAGGGGAACCACTACTTCAAGGTCTCAGAGCAAGTGACGTCACCGATTGAAAGGCTATTAGCGCGCACCACCGCTAACTAGCTAGCCATTTCACATCCGTTACATATATACATATGAAATGAGTAAAACAGTATGTAAACATTATTAAAGTGAGCGGTGTTCCATGTCTATGTACATAGGGCAGCAGCCTCTCATGTGCAGGGTTGAGTAACCGGGTGGTAGCCGTCTAGTAACACAGCAGTGGCGGATTTAGGCATAGGCGACATGGGCAGCAGCCCAGGGCGGTATCTTGTCGGGGGTGGCACGGGGGCGCCCGCACCCAAAATATTGGAACGGTGACATTTGCGCAATCGTTTTCTCCTCGCTCATTTGCATGTCACGTGACATCTTGAGCCAGATCCAACATGTGATCAAGCTGATGCCGTCTCCCAGAATGCACGTGGATGTTGCAGTCAGTCTTCTCAGAAAGACAGATAGAGGTCTCAGCAACTACAGGGCAACGGGCTTTATGACTGCACAAACGTCAGCCAAGGATATTTGCTAAAACACAAACGTCAGCCAAGGATATTTGCTAAAACACAAACGTCAGCCAAGGATAATTTGACTAAAAAACACAAACGTCAGCCAAGGATATTTGCTAAAACACAAAACGTCAGCCAAGGATATTTGCTAAACACAAAACGTCAGCCAAGGATATTTGCTGAAACACAAACGTCAGCCAAGGATATTTGCTGAAACACAAACGTCACAAGGATATTGTCTGAAACACAAACGTCAGCCAAGGATATTTGCTGAAACACAAACGTCAGCCAAGGATAATTTGCTGAAACACAAACGTCAGCCAAGGATATTTTGCTAAAACACAAACGTCAGCCAAGGATATTTGCTAAAACACAAACGTCAGCCAAGGATATTTGCTGAAACACAAACGTCAGCCAAGGATATTTGCTGAAACACAAACGTCAGCCAAGGATATTTGCTGAAACAACAAACGTCAGCCAAGGATATTTGCTGAAAACACAAACGTCAGCCAAGGATATTTGCTGAAACACAAAACGTCAGCCAAGGATATTTGCTAAACACAAACGTCAGCCAAGGATATTTGCTAAAACACAAACGTCAGCCAAGGATATTTGCTGAAACACAAACGTCAGCCAAGGATATTTGCTGAAACACAAACGTCAGCCAAGGATATTTGCTGAACACAAACGTCAGCAAGGATTATTTGCTGAAACACAAACGTCAGCCAAGGATATTTGCTAAAACACAAACGTCACCAAGGATATTTGCTGAAACACAAACGTCAGCCAAGGATATTTGCTGAAAAAACACAAACGTCAGCCAAGGATATTTGCTGAAACACAAACGTCAGCCAAGGATATTTGCTGAAACACAAACGTCAGCCAAGATATTTGCTGAAACACAAACGTCAGCAAGGATATTGCTGAAACAAACGTCACCAAGGATATTTGCTGAAACACAAACGTCAGCCAAGGATATTTGCTGAAACACAAAACGTCAGCCAAGGATATTTGCTGAAACACAAACGTCAGCCAAGGATATTTGCTAAAACACAAACGTCAGCCAAGGATATTTGCTAAAACACAAACGTCAGCCAAGGATATTTGCTAAACACAAACGTCAGACAAGATATTTCTGAAAACACAACGTCAGCCAAGGATATTTGCTAAAACACAAACGTCAGCCAAGGATATTTGCTGAAACACAAAACGTCAGCAAGGATATTTGCAAAACACAAACGTCAGCCAAGGAATATTTGCTGAAACACAAACGTCAGCCAAAGGATATTTGCTGAAACACAAACGTCAGCCAGGATTTGCTGAAACACAAACGTCAGCCAAGGATATTTGCTGAACAAACGTAACAAGAATAGCAAGAAATCAGCAAGGATATTTGCTAAAAACATAACGTCAGCCAAGGAATATGCACAAACGTCAGCCAAGGATATTTGCTAAAACACAAACGTCAGCCAAGGATATTTGCTAAAACACAAACGTCAGCCAAGGATATTTGCTAAAACACAAACGTCAGCCAAGGATATTTGCTAAAAACACAAACGTCAGCCAAGGATATTTGCTAAAACACAAACGTCAGCAAGGAATTTGCTAAAACACAAACTCAGCCAAGATATTTGCAAAGCACAAACGTCAGCCAAGGATATTTGCTAAACACAACGTCAGCCAAGGATATTTGCGAGGGTATGAATGTAGAGGCCGTTCTACAACACAAAAGCTTGAGGTCCACAAAGCGGCGCTTTTTCATACGAATCATTTGATGAGCCTTTGACTGATGCCCTGAAGAAGCTGGAGGCGACATTTCTCAACGTCGTTGTTGACGTTGCAACCTCAGACCTTCAGGAAAGATTTTCCACATTGGAACATGTGGGAGAGAACGTTGGAGTGCTGACAACCTGCCAAAGTCTCTCCAATGAGGAGCTGACAGAACAATGTGAGGCCCTTAGTATGACACTGCACTATAAAGACCACTCAGTCTTGGATGGCAGAACAATGGAGCCCTTACTATGACACTGCACTATAAAGACCACTCAGTCTTGGATGACAGAACAATGGAGGCCCTTACTATGACACTGCACTATAAAGAACACTCAGTCTTGGATGGCAGAGAGCTTGCACAGGAACTGAAGAACTTACCTGACTTGACATTGGAAGACCATGACTCTGCTTGAGCTGCTGATATTTATACACGTAAAAGGGAGCCTCAGAAATGTATCCAAATTTGTGGCTGCTCTCAGAATGTGTCCTCCTCTTCCAGTGACCTGTAGCCGAAGCAGAGAGGAGCTTTTAAAATGCTGAAGCTCATCAAATCCTACCTGAGGTCCACCATGTCACAGGAACGCCTTCGTGCCTTGCTGTCATCAGTATTAACCATGTAATTGCTGGGCAGATTTCTTATGATGATGTAATAGATGACTTTGCATCAAGGAAGGCAAGAAAGGTCAGGGTTAGATGGCAGTTGTGCAATTTAGTTTGTGTGTTTCCTGTTTGAAGACCAATACTGTAATAATCGGTTCTCTCTTTATAAGTGTGTTATTCTATTTGTGTATTTGTGGATATAGGATTTGTGCAATTTAGTTTATTTGTTTGCCCGAGGAGCCACTGAGTGACAGTGACTGACTAGCTTTGATGCACCTGTACTGACCTCACCTTCTGGATGGTAGTGGGGTGAACAGGCAGTGGCTCGGTGGATGATGTCCTTGATGATCTTTTGGCCTTCCTGTGACATCGTCGGTGGTGTAGATGTCCTATCCTACACACACACACACACACGCACGCACGCACGCACGCACGCACGCACGCACGCACGCACGCACGCACACACAACACACACACACACACACACAGTTCTACTAGCTATCTTTTTAGCTCGTTGAAAAGCGAAGCAAATGTGCGTGAAGTATGGAAAATATGGGCTAGACATCCAAACAGTGACATGCTTACTAACGGGTCCTTCCCAACAATGTAGAGAGAAAATAAATAGAAATAATATAAAAATAATAACAAGAGGAGCAGGCAGCGGTTCAGAGAATTTGACTGATAACCAAAAGGTCACTGGTTCGAATCCCAGAGCTGACTTGGTGAAAAAATGTGTAGTTGTGCCCTTGAGCAAGGCACTCGGTACTCATTGTGATTTTTATTTTACATTTTAGTCAACAGAACGACTTCGAGTACCGATAACTTGGCTATATACACGGGGTACCAGTACTGAGTCGATGAGGTAATTGAGGTAGATAGATATGTTCAGACATTTTGTTACGTTACAGCCTTATTCTAAAATTGATTAAATTGTTGTTTTTCCTCATCAATCTACACACAATACCCCACAATCCCGTGTGGCTCAGTTGGTAGAGCATGGCGCTTGCAACGCCAGGGTTGTGGGTTCATTCCCCACGGGGGGACCAGGATGAATATGTATGAACGTTCCAATTTGTAAGTCGCTCTGGATAAGAGCGTCTGCTAAATGACTTAAATGTAAATGTAAATAATGACAAAGCAAAAACAGGTTTTTAGAAATTTTAGCAAATGTATAAAACCTTTCAAACTGAAATATCACATAAGTATTCAGACCCTTTCCTCAGTACTTTGTTTTAGCACCTCTGGCAGAGATTACAACCTCAAGTTTTCTTGGGTAAGACGCTACAAGCTTGGCACACCTGTATTTGGGGAGCTTCTCCCATTCTTCTCTGCAGATTCTCCCAAGCTCTGTCAGGTTGGATGGGGAGCATCACTGCACAGCCATATTCAGGTCTCTCCAGAGATGTTAGATCGGGTTCAAGTCTGGACTCTGGCTGGGCCACTCAAGAACATTCAGAGACTTGTCCCGAAGCCACTCTTGCGCTGTCTTGGCTGTGTGCTTAGGATCGTTGTGCTGTTGGAAGGTGAACCTTCCCCCCAGTCTGAGGTCCTGAGAGTTCTGGAGCAGGTTTTCATCAAGGATCTCTCAGTACTTTGCTCCGTCCATCTTTCCCTCGATCCTGACTAGTCTCCCAGTCCCTGTCGCTGAAAAACATCCCCACAACATAATGCTGCCACCACCATGCTTCACCGTAGGGATGGTGGCAGGTTTCCTCATGACGTGACGCTTGGTCATTCAGGCCAAAGAGTTACAATCTTGGTTTCATCCAGACCAAAGAGAATCTTGGTTTCTCATGTCTGCAGATTCCTTTAGGGCCTTTTGGCAACTCCAAGAGTGTTGGTCATGTGCCTTTTACTGAGGAGTGTCTTTCCATCTGGCACTCTAGCATAAGGCCTGATTGGTGAGTGCTGCAGAAGATGGTGTCTTCTGTAATTTCCCCAACAGTTGAAAAAAAAAAAAAAAAAAAAAACTTCCCTGGAGGCTCTGTCAGAGTGACCATCAGGTTCTTGGTCACGATTGCTCAGTTTGGTGTTTCCGAACTTCTTCCATTTAAGAATGATGGAGGCCACTGTTTTCTTGGGGACCTTCAATGGTGCAGAAATGGTTGGTACCCWTCCCCAGATCTGTGCCTCGACATAATCCTGTCTCAGAGCTCTATGGACAATTCCTTCGACCTCATGGCTTGTTTTTTGCTCTGACATGCACTGTCAATGGTGGGACCTTATATAGACAGGTGTGTGCCTTTTCAAATCAGACCCAATCAATTGAATTTACCACAGGTGGACTCCAATCAAGTTGTAGAAACATCTCAAGGAWGATCAAGGGAAACAGGATGCACCTGAKCTCAATTTAGAGTCTCATAGSAAAGGGTCGGAATACTTATGTAAATGAGATATTTTTGCAAATACATTTGCAAACATTTCTAAAAACCTGTTTTCACTTTGTTATTAAGGGGTATTGTGTGTAGATTGATGAGGATTTTTTTAATTTTAAAAACATTTTAGAATAAGTCTGTAAAGTAACAAAATGTGGAAAAAGTCAAGGGGTCTGAATACTTTCCGAAGGCGCTGTATGGGTAMGGATAACGTAAATAGGCAACAGGATAGATAATAAACAGTAACATCAGTCAAAAGAGTTAGTGCAAAAAGGGTCAATGGAGATTGTCCGGGTAGCTATTGGTTAACTATTTAGCAGTCTTATGGCTTGGGGGGTAGAGGCTGTTCAGGGTCCTGTTGGTTCCAGACATGTTGCATTGGTACTGCTTGCCGTGTGGTAGCAGAGAGAACAGTCTATGACTTGGGTGCCTGGAGTCTTTGACCATTGTTAGGGCCTTCCTCTGACACCGCCTGGTATAGAGGTCCTGGATGGCAGGGAGCTCTGCCCCGGTGATGTACTCTCTGTAGGGCCTGCCAGATCTCTTACCTCCCTGTAGGCTGTCTCATCATTGTTGGTGATCTGGCTTAGGGCTGTGGCGGTCCAAAAATTTCATCAGCCTTGATTGTCAAGCAAATAACTGTCTGTCTCACTGTAATTTACCATTAATTAACACAACACAATTTAATTTCTCTCCTATGGATCATATTGCCACTGATGTGACATTTGGAACATCTACTGGGGTCTCTTTGGACATCTACTGGACCTTTTGGAACATCTACTGACCTTTGGAACATCTACTGACCTTTAGGAACATCTGCTGACTTTGGGACATCTGCTGACCTTTGGAACATCTGCTTGACTTTTGGCACATCTACCTGACACTCTTGGAACATCTATGACTTTGGACATCTACTGACCTTTGGAACATCTACTGACCTTTGGAACATCTGCTGACCTTTGGAACATCTACTGACCTTTGGAACATCTACTGACCTTTGGAACATTACTGACCTTGGAAATCTACTGACTTTTGGAACATCTACTGACCTTTGGAACATTTACTTGGACCTTTGGAACATCTATAATCGTAGACCTTGGAACATCTACTGACCTTTGAACATCTACTGACATTTGGAACATCTACTCTGCCCTGTGGAACATCTACTGACCTTTGAACATGTATTAAGTCTAATAATCCATTTAATATGCTAGACTTTCACAATAATCACATTTAATATGAGGCTAGCTTTCACAATAAATCCATTTAATATAGCCTAGACTTTCACAATAATCCATTTAATATAGCTAGACTTTCACAATAAATCCATTTAATATAGCCTAGCCTTTTCACCATAAATCCATTTAATATAGCTAGACTTTCACAATAAATCCATTTAATATAGGCCTAGAATTTCACAATAAATCATTATTTATTTTAGACAGGTCTAAAGAGATGAATGAAGAAAATGTAGCCTATTTCAGAAGAACAGAATAGCATACTCTGAGTTGCTTTTTGTCCTGACCTGGCTATGCATTTGGCTGTGGGCGACACTAGTTCATTTAGCAGATAAGATTTGCTTAGAATTCAACAGCATTATTTTATATATCTTACAGCATGAAGAGAACAATTGAACAAAGCTGAATAAAATAGAGAGGATATTTCTCCAAATGATTTGAGGGAGTGTTCTGTGTTGGGCGGTTAATAAGAATAGATTTCTGTTCCAAAAGTTTGGGTCACTTAGAAATGTCTTGTTTTTGAAAGAAAATGACATTTTTTGTCACATTAAAATAACATCAAATTGATCAAAATACAGTGTAGACATTGTTAATGTTGTAAATAACTATTGTAGCTGGAAACGGCTGATTTTTAATGGAATATCTACATAGGCGTACAGAGGCCCATTATCAGCAACCATACTCCTGTGTTCAATGGGATTGTGTTAGCTAATCCAAGTTGATCATTTTAAAAGGCTAATGATCATTAGAAAACCTTTTGCAATTATTTTAGCACGCTGAAAACTGTTGTCCTGATTAAAGAAGCTAATAGCCTTCTTTAGACTAGTTGAGTATTGGGCTCAGCATTTGTGGGTTCGATTACAGGCTCAAAACGGCCAGAAACAAATAATTTCTTCTGAATCTCGTTAGTCTATTCTTGTTCTGAGAAATTAAGGCTATTCATGCGAGAAATTGCCAAGAAACTGAAGATCTCGTACAATGCTGTGTACCACTCCCTTCACAAAACAGCGCAAACTGGCTATAGTTTGCGCTATAGAATAGAAAGAGGAGTGGGAGGCCCTGGTGCACAACTGAGCAAGAGGACAAGTACATTAGAGTGTCTAGTTTAAAAAGACGCTCACAAGTCCTCAACTGGCTTTATTAAATAGTACCCTTCAAAACACCAGTCTCAACGTCAACAGTGTAGATGCGACATGAAAGATGCTGGTTTCTAGGCAGAGATCACGTGTCAGTGTCTGTGTTCTTTTGCCCATCTTAATCTTTATTTTATGTCCAGTCTGAGTATGGCTTTTTTCTTTGCACCTCTGCAGAGTAGTACAGGAGGGGACTAAGCGCGCACCCGTGTTGAGGGTCAGCGTGACGGATGTGTTGTTGCCTTACCCTCACCAGTTGCAGAAGGAGGTGTTTAGTCCAGGGTCCTTAGCTTAATGATGAGCTTCGAGAGCACTATGGTGTTGAACGCAGAGCTGTAGTCAATTAACAGCATTCTCCACAGATGTTCTTTTGTCAGGTGGGAAAGGGCAGTGTGGAGTGCAATAGAGATTGCGTCATCTGTGGATCTGTTTGGGCAGTATGCAAATTGAAGTGGGTCCAGGATGTCTGTGATTATGGTGTTGACGTAAGCCATGACCAGCCTTTCAAAGCATTTCATGGCTACAGATGTGAGTGCTACAGGGCGATTTTCATTTAGACAGGTTACCATAGTGTTCTGGGCACAGGCACTCGTGTGTCTGCTTGAGACATGTTGAGACATGTTGGTATTACAGACTGTGTCAGGAGAAATGGAAAATGTCAGTAAAGACACTTGCCAGCTGTCAGCCCATGTTCTGAGTACGCATCGTGTAATCCAACTGTGGCCTTGTGAATGTTAACCTGTTTAAAGGTCTTACTCACATTGGCTACGGAGACGGTGATCACACAGTCATCCAGAACAGCTGGTGCTCTCATGCATGGTTCAGTGTGTCTAGTCTCAAAGCCGAGTATAGAAGGTATTTAGCTTGTCTGGTAGGCTCGCGTCACTGGATAGCTCCTAGCTGGGTTTCCCTATGTAATCCATGATAGTTTGCAAGCCATGCCACAACCGACAAGTGTCGAGCCGGTGTAGTAGGATTCAGCCTTGGTCTTGTATTGATGCTTTGCCTGTTGATTGTTGGTCGGAGGGAATAGCGGGATTTTTATAAGCTTCCGTATTAGAGTTCCGTCGTTGAAAGCGGCAGCTCTAGCCTTTAGCTCGATGCGGATGTTTCCTGTAATCCATGGTTTCTGGTTGGGGTATGTACGTACAGTCACTGTGGGGATGATGTCATCGATGCACTTATAATATAATAGCCGGTGATGTCGTGGTCCTCAATGCCATCGAATGAACCCGGGACATATTCAGTTTGTGCTAGCAAAAGTCCTGTAGCTTAGCATCCGCTCATGGACCACTTCGTATTGAGCGCGTAAGGTACTTCCTGTTTGAGTTTTACTTGTAAGCAGGAATCAGGAGGATAGAGTTATGGTCAGATTTGCCAAATGGAGGAGGGAGAGCTTTATATGAGTCTCTGGTGGAGTTGAGGTGATCTGGAGTTTGTTTCACCTGTACAGTCGTGGCCAAAAGTTCTGAGAATGACACAAATATTAATTTTCACAAAGTCTGCTGCCTCAGTTTGTATGATGGCAATTTGCATATACTCCAGAATGTTATGAAGAGTGATCAGATGAATTGCAATGAATTGCAATTAAGTCTCTTTGCCATGCAAAATGAACTGAATCCCCAAAAAACATTTCCACTGCATTTCAGCCCTGCCACAAAAGGACCCGCTGACATCATGTCAGTGATTCTCTCGTTAACACAGGTGTCAGTGTTGACGAGGACAAGGCTGGAGATACTCTGTCATGCTGATTGAGTTCGAATACACAGACTGGAAGCTTCAAAAGGAGGGTGGTGCTTGGAATAATTGTTCTTTCTCTGTCAACCATGGTAACCTGCAAGGAAACACGTGCCGTCATCATTGCTTTGCACAAAAGGGTTTCAGGCAGAGATATTGCTGCCAGTAAGATTGCACCTAAATCAACCATTTATCGGATCATCAAGAACTTCAAGGAGAGCGGTTCAATTGTTGTGAAGATGGCTTCAGGGCGCCCAAGAAAGTCCAGCAAGCGCCAGGACCGTCTCCTAAAATTGATTCGCATGCGGGATCGGAACACCAGTCACAGAGCTTGCTGACACGTATTTACATTGTAGAATAATAGTGAAGTCATCAAAACTATGAAATAACACGTATGGAATCATGTAGTAACCAAAAAAGTGTTAAACATATCAAAATATATTTTTTATTTTAGATTCTTCAAGGTAGCCACCCTTTGCCTTGATAACAGCTTTGCACACTATTGGCATTCTCTCCACCAGCTTCACCTGGAATGCTTTTCCAACAGTCTTGAAGGAGTTCCACATATGCTGAGCACTTGTTGGCTGCTTTTCTGTCACTCTGCGGTCAAACTCATCCCAAACCATCTCAATTGGGTTGAGGTCGGGTGACTGTGGAGGCCAGGTCATCTGATGCAGCACTCCATCACTCTCCTTCTTGGTCAAATAGCCCTTACACAGCCTGAGGTGTGTTGGGTCATTGTCCTGTTGAAAACAAATGATAGTCCCACTAAGTGCAAACCAGATGGGATGGCGTATCGCTGCAGAATGCTGTGGTAGCATTGCTGGTTA
>NW_019943011.1:39354-45213 GCF_002910315.2 Salvelinus sp. IW2-2015 | reverse complement strand
TGTTCCTTTTGTCCAGGTGGGAAAGGGCAGTGTGGAGTGCAATAGAGATTGCGTCATCTGTGGATCTGTTTGGGCAGTATGCAAATTGAAGTGGGTCCAGGATGTCTGTGATTATGGTGTTGACGTAAGCCATGACCAGCCTTTCAAAGCATTTCATGGCTACAGATGTGAGTGCTACAGGGCGATTTTCATTTAYACAGGTTACCATAGTGTTCTTGGGCACAGGCACTCGTGTGTCTGCTTGAGACATGTTGAGACATGTTGGTATTACAGACTGTGTCAGGGAGAAATGGAAAATGTCAGTAAAGACACTTGCCAGCTGGTCAGCCCATGTTCTGAGTACGCATCGTGGTAATCCAACCTGTGGCCTTGTGAATGTTAACCTGTTTAAAGGTCTTACTCACATTGGCTACGGAGACGGTGATCACACAGTCATCCAGAACAGCTGGTGCTCTCATGCATGGTTCAGTGTGTCTAGTCTCAAAGCCGAGTATAGAAGGTATTTAGCTTGTCTGGTAGGCTCGCGTCACTGGATAGCTCCTAGCTGGGTTTCCCTATGTAATCCATGATAGTTTGCAAGCCATGCCACAACCGACAAGTGTCAGAGCCGGTGTAGTAGGATTCAGCCTTGGTCTTGTATTGATGCTTTGCCTGTTCGATTGTTGGTCGGAGGGAATAGCGGGATTTCTTATAAGCTTCCGTATTAGAGTTCCGCTCGTTGAAAGCGGCAGCTCTAGCCTTTAGCTCGATGCGGATGTTTCCTGTAATCCATGGTTTCTGGTTGGGGTATGTACGTACAGTCACTGTGGGGATGATGTCATCGATGCACTTACTAATTAAGCCGGTGACTGWRGTGGTCCTCAATGCCATCGAATGAATCCCGGGACATATTCCAGTTTGTGCTAGCAAAACAGTCCTGTAGCTTAGCATCCGCTTCATCGGACCACTTCCGTATTGAGCGCGTCACAGGTACTTCCTGTTTGAGTTTTACTTGTAAGCAGGAATCAGGAGGATAGAGTTATGGTCAGATTTGCCAAATGGAGGAGGGAGAGCTTTATATGAGTCTCTGTGTGGAGTTGAGGTGATCTGGAGTTGTTTCACCTGTACAGTCGTGGCCAAAAGTTCTGAGAATGACACAAATATTAATTTTCACAAAGTCTGCTGCCTCAGTTTGTATGATGGCAATTTGCATATACTCCAGAATGTTATGAAGAGTGATCAGATGAATTGCAATGAATTGCAATTAAGTCCCTCTTTGCCATGCAAATGAACTGAATCCCCKAAAAACATTTCCACTGCATTTCAGCCCTGCCACAAAAGGAACTCCGCTGACATCATGTCAGTGATTCTCTCGTTAACACAGGTGTCAGTGTTGACGAGGACAAGGCTGGAGATCACTCTGTCATGCTGATTGAGTTCGAATAACAGACTGGAAGCTTCAAAAGGAGGGTGGTGCTTGGAATAATTGTTCTTTCTCTGTCAACCATGGTAACCTGCAAGGAAAACCGTGCCGTCATCATTGCTTTGCACAAAAAGGGTTTCACAGGCAAGAATATTGCTGCCAGTAAGATTGCACCTAAATCAACCATTTATCGGATCATCAAGAACTTCAAGGAGAGCGGTTCAATTGTTGTGAAGATGGCTTCAGGGCGCCCAAGAAAGTCCAGCAAGCGCCAGGACCGTCTCCTAAAATTGATTCAGCTGCGGGATCGGGACACCACCAGTACAGAGCTTGCTGACACGTATTTACATTGTAGATAAATAGTGAAGTCATCAAAACTATGAAATAACACGTATGGAATCATGTAGTAACCAAAAAAGTGTTAAACATATCAAAATATATTTTTTATTTTAGATTCTTCAAGGTAGCACCCTTTGCCTTGATAACAGCTTTGCACACTATTGGCATTCTCTCCACCAGCTTCACCTGGAATGCTTTTCAACAGTCTTGAAGGAGTTCCACATATGCTGAGCACTTGTTGGCTGCTTTTCTGTCACTCTGCGGTCCAACTCATCCCAAACCATCTCAATTGGGTTGAGGTCGGGTGACTGTGGAGGCCAGGTCATCTGATGCAGCACTCCATCACTCTCCTTCTTGGTCAAATAGCCCTTACACAGCCTGAAGGTGTGTTGGGTCATTGTCCTGTTGAAAAACAAATGATAGTCCCACTAAGTGCAAACCAGATGGGATGGCGTATCGCTGCAGAATGCTGTGGTAGCATTGCTGGTTAAGTGTGTCTTGAATTCTAAATAAATTAATGACAGTGTCACCAGCAAAGCACC
The DNA here is from genome assembly GCF_002910315.2 of Salvelinus sp. IW2-2015. NCBI lineage: Eukaryota > Metazoa > Chordata > Actinopteri > Salmoniformes > Salmonidae > Salvelinus > Salvelinus sp. IW2-2015. Next base: position 42,930 of record NW_019943011.1, on the reverse strand, counting down.
ATCACATCTTCTCCTCCTCCATGCTTCACGGTGGGAACCACACTTGCAGAGATCATCCGTTCACCTACTCTCCGTCTCACATGGCGGTTGGCACTAAAAATCTCAAATTTGGACTGATCAAACCAAATGACAGATTTCCACCAGTCTAATGTCCATTGCTTGTGTTTCTTGGCCCAAGCAAGTCTCTTCTTATTATTGGTGTCCTTTAGTAGTGGTTTCTTTGCAGCAATTTGACCATAAAGGCCTGATTCACACAGTCCCCTCTGAACAGTTGATGTTAAGATGTGTCTGTAATTTGAACTCTGTGAAGCATTTATTTGTGCTGCAATTTCTGAGGCTGGTAACTCTAATGAACTTATCTTCTGCAGCAGAGGTAACTCTGGGTCTTTCCTTTCCTGTGGCGGTCCTCATGAGAGCCAGTTTCATCAGAGGACTTGATGGTTTTTGCAACTGCACTTGAAGAAACTTTCAAAGTTCTTGAAAATGTACATAAATAGACACTGATAACATATGCTAGGGGGTAGAACAAATGACAGATTATACAAAGACCTTAAAAGAAACACACATATTGATTGTTCTAACAGCTTTCTTATTAGAAGAATGTTGAACGGTCTTAATGTACTCCTCGAATTCCTTCTAGAAAACACGGAAGAGTGTTTTTTTATTAGTGAATTTACATTTATTTTTCCATTATCACAATTAGATTTATGAGGTAAAATTGTTTTTCTTTATCTTTATTATGATTAAGGAAACCAAGCAGCACATTCTCTCATAACAAAATAAAAGTCATCAAGAATATTAACAATTATAAAACTATGAATATCTTTCCATAATTTCTTTCCATGTAAATATATGCTAAACTGTTTCTGGATGATCAACACAAAAAGTACAATCAATGTTAATGTCTTTTTTTGAGTTACTTCGGGTAATGATTGGCAGGGTAATACTTATGGATCATTCTGAAAGAGACCTCTGACCTTGTTAACAAGCAGGTATTTGTGTGGTAATAACCAGACTTTTTGACATTGTTAACAAGCAGGTATTTGTGTGGTAATAACCAGACTTTTCCCCCAACAGATATTAGCGACCAATCTATTCCAGTAACTTGTGACATAAGGAATGGAGACAATATCCCTTTGAAATAAAGCACGTATAGATCTGTTGTTCTGAGGGAGCAAGGAGAAACATATTTTCCCTGTTGGAGAGTCAACTGGATTAAGAGAGGGCAGGTCAACAAGGTGAGATCTGGCTACACCTCTATACAACATGACATTTCCAGATGGAATAGCATCAAAGACTATGGCCAACTCTCTAGGTGTTACAGGGATATTGTAACAAGTTAAAAATTCCTCCTTATTGAGTAACAATCCTTCTACATTTAAACAGTTGACTCACCAGCAGGAAATTATTATTGAACCAGTTCTTACAAATTAAAGCGGAGGAAAAATATGTTTAAATAACAACGACCACGCAATGAATAGTTGTCTATGAAAAGCAGATCATTTTGCCGGAATCTTATCAATGTTACATGATAGCTTCATTGTTCATCAATTTGCGACTAGCACGCATCACAGAGTTTCTAAACACAGAAGCGTAACATCGCGAGATTTATGAGAACGCTTGTGAAACAGACCATGCTGGTGTTTGGGGTTTGAGAAGTGAAACATTCGTCCTTAGTTGTTCATTTTCTCCAAATCTAAAGGCACAATTTACATTCGAGACAATTTCTTAAGTCGTTGAACATGTTATTACTCCAACGTCGTAAAAGTGATAAACTGACACGTTTTCATTTTCATCAAAAACAACTTCATTATCGAAGGAGTGCCTTTGATTTGACGGCTTGCACATGCGCAGTTCATCGCGATACGAACGTTAGACGCGATGACGTGTTTTTACACATGAGCGTAGCTAACAAACGTCGGCCTGACGTCGCCTAAAAGCCTTATAAGGGATTTCTATTGGAGAAGCAGTTTTAGTCTCTCGTCATACTGTACTGTCTTTGCATGCACTTTTGATTTGCTGACAGGCAACTTGACTTCCTCTTAGTGAGACATCAACAAATCTTAACTAGGTTCCTCCTTCCTACTCACCGCTGCACCATGCGACTGCAGCCCACACAGATCACTTTAAATAGACTGTCCTTACAGGTTTTTCTGTAGTATAGTCCTGGCCACTGCAGATATGAGGTCTGGAGGATTCGTTTCGGTATCCAGACCGGCCATAACGTCCATCGTTCTCATTTTAACGCTCTATTGTTGTCATGTGTTGGCGCTCAAGTCGCAACTTTTGACGAGGCATGGCGGGGTTACAGATCTCKATGCTCAGGACACCGTCATCAACTATGAAACATGCTATTTTGACCAGAAGGTACGTTTCTTTTTGGTTTAATAATATAATAAAGTTATTGACGGCTGTCATTATGTCTGTCAACAATCACTGTCTAGACACAAGGAAAAGCAAAGTTAAAAAGGTTTGTTTTAAGATCTATTTTAAATATGTCCACAGTTTTGTCCCCCTCAGGTTTTCTGTCAGGCTGTTCCAGAGACTGGGGGCATAGTAACTAAAGGCTGCCTCTCCATGCCTCTTGGTCCTAGGCTTTGGGATAGTTAAAAGGCTGTCTCTCCAGGCCTCTTGGTCCTAGGCTTTGGGATAGTTAAAAGGCTGTCTCTCCATGCCTCTTGGTCCTAGGCTTTGGGAAGTTTAAAAGGCTGTCTCTCCATGGATCCTGGTCCTAGGCTTTGGGATATTTAAAAGGCTGTCTCTCCATGCTTCTTGGTCCTGGGCTTTGGGATAGTTAAAAGGCTGTCTCTCCATGCCTCTTGGTCCTAGGCTTTGGGATAGTTAAAAGGCTGCCTCTCCATGCCTCTTGGTCCTGGGCTTTGGGATAGTTAAAAGGCTGTCTCTCCATGCCTCTTGGTCCTGGGCTTTGGGATAGTTAAAAGGCTGTCTCTCCATGTCTTCTTGGTCCTGGGCTTTGGGATAGTTAAAAGGCTGTCTCTCCATGCCTCTTGGCCTGGGCTTTGGGATAGTTAAAAGGCTGTCTCCAGGCCTTCGGTTCCTGGGCTTTGGGATAGTTAAAAGGCTGTCTCTCCATGCCTCTTGGTCCTGGGCTTTGGGATAGTTATACGGCTGTCTCTCCAGGCCTCTTGGTCCTGGGCTTTGGGATAGTTAAAAGGCTGTCTCTCCAGGCCTCTTGGTCCTGGGCTTTGGGATAGTTAAAAGGCTGTCTCTCCATGCCTCTTGGTCCTGGGCTTTGGGATAGTTAAAGGCTGTCTCTCCATGCCTTTGGTCCTAGGCTTTGGGATGTTATACGGCCGGCGCCAGAGGACCTGAGGGACCTACTGGATATATGTCTGACATGTATTGTGGTGAACAATTGTGGATTGATTTAAAAACCAATAGAAGAATCTTACAATGTATTCTAAAACTCACAGACAGCCAGTGCAGAGACCCTTTAAGAAAAAATGAGAGGTGCACGCGGACTCCGTACAGGTTGGGGTGGGTAGGCGCAACCAACGGGCGGGGTGGGGAGGGGGGGGGGGGGGGGTAGCAAACTTGACAATATACACACGGACT
>NW_019943011.1:29920-33242 GCF_002910315.2 Salvelinus sp. IW2-2015 | reverse complement strand
TTGGAAACTAGACTAATCAGCTTTGTAGATTAGCAGGACAATTCAAGCTATAGTCTCACCAACCACACACTGCATGATTAGGCTGTCTGACAGATGTGTTAAAGAGCTTTAAAACTTTTAAAAAGTTTGTGCTAATATAATAATAATGTTATAACAGTTGAGTTGAGCATTTATTTACCTGTGCACCAATTTGTTCACAGTTATCTAGCTATGTTTTATGTAATGATTATTTAGCCCAAACTAAAATGTCTAGATTTTATAGTTATTTTTAGGGAATATATTATCTCCTTCCTCTATGGCCATTGGCCACCAAGTCATTGAATTAAATGAGCATTGTTTATATTGATGCTTGTTGCCTAATTTACTATTGACCGTAGTTTTTATTTGTTTGTGGTGAATTTATAACTGCACCGCTGGCTTTCCTTGGAGGATTTCCTTAATTCTCTGTGTACTTTAAATCACTTCTAAACTGTCTGGGTATTGTGTCTGCAGACAATCAGCGTATCCGCTCTGCTTCCTGGCAGGACGGGAAAGCCATACACACTGGGCTGTTTTCCTGCCAACACAACTCAATCCCTGCTGGCATCCTGCCCAGAGGAACTGCAGTGTACTGCCATAAAAGTGAATTTTAAGTAGGCTACTATAGACTAAAGAACATAAAGATCCTGGAGGTTACAGCTTTCCACAACGACTTACAGGCAGTGCGTTACGAACAATGACAAAACATCTATACAAAAGGAGGATGGGATGGCTGGTCTGAATCAAGTGATCCAGCAGTCGTCCAGGAAATCCTCTTGGCTTCTCTCTTCTCCTGGAACAAGGAGTCCTGTTTGTAGCATCACTTGTGAACTGTACGTTAACTACTGTCCTTTACAGCAGCTGCTCAGGGGAGTGACGGCTCATGATAACATCTGGAACTGAGCGAATGGAATGGCATTGAAAACCATTGTGTTTGATGTGTTTGATACCATTCCACTTATTCCACTCCAGCCATTACCACGAGCCCATCCTCCCCAATTAATAAGGTACCACCAACCTCCTGTACACTACAAAGAGGGTGTATGTTCATCAGTTATTTCCTACATTGGCTTTGAGTCATTTATTTATTTATTTTAGCCATTTTCTTTCTCCATACTATAACATTTAGTTGTAAGTAATGTTTACCTCACTGCTTTTCAGAAGCTACATATTTTTTTTCAGCATTTGACTTGACATAAAATTTTGTTTCAGCAGATAATAGCCTCATGAGTTTCCTGTAACTAAATGCTACCAGCATCAACCACAAGGTGGCAGTATTAGGTTTGGTAGTAAGACATGGACATCGACGCGATGAAGATTCCAGTTCCCCTATGAAACCATATTATAAAACAATATTATGAAACCATATTATGAAACAATAGCTACATTATGACACCATAAGCACAAACATAGGGGAAGTCTCCAGCCCGGATTGGCTTAACACTGAGTTATAACCACTCGTCTAGAAGATCAGGTTATAGATTTTGAATCTATTTCCCAGAGTACCTTCTTGAGTGATGTAAAACATATTTTGGGATCATCTAACAGAATGGGAATTAATATGTAATTGACTTATTACAGAGAATATACTATTTGCAGATGAAATTGACATAACAATTTCAGTCTGGATTTCAATGTGGTTTTCCTCACACACTAGTCCGGTGCCAAGCTGTAGAGAAGCTCCGGGAGTGAATGAATGGACACATTCAGGCCTGAAATCTTTTCCCTGTCATTGGCTCATAAAATTGGTGGCTCCTTTTGTAGGCGCTGGGAAGGGAGAGAGAGAGAGAGAGAGAGGAGAGAGAGAGGAGAGAGAGAGGAGAGAGAAGAGAGAGAGAGAGAGAGAGAGAGAGAGAGAGAGAGAGAGAGAGAGAGAGAGGAAGAGAGGAGAGGAGAGGGGAAGAGAGAGAAGAGAGAGAGAAGAGAGAGAGAGACGAGAGAGAGAGAGAGAGATAGAGAGAGAGAAGAGCAGAGAGAGAGAGGAGAGAGAGAGAGAGAGAGAGAGAGAGAGATAGAGAGAGAGAGAGAGAGAGACGAGAGAGAGAGAGAGAGAGAGAGAGAGAGAGAGAGAGAGAGAGAGAGGAGAGAGAGAGAGAGAGAGAGAAGAGAGAGAGAGAGAGAGAGAGAGAGAGAGAGAGCAGTGAGAGAGAGAGAGAGAGAGAGAGAAGAGAGAGAGAGAGAGAGAGAGAATTCTTTATCAAGTGTTGGGTGGGTTTCAAGTGTAGGGACAACCGTCTGTAGCCACACACAGCGGTGGCATTAGACTGGAGAGAGGGATGTGTCCCAAATATTGTAGTGCACTGTATAGGGTTAATTTGGGAGGCAGATGTGCTAGTGGAACTAACGTGGCATTCCCTGGAACTGTCTCTCTTCTCGGGTTTTAATACAAATTGAGGCTAATTATCCTAGCGTCCTGCATTGGGTTGTCAGCGACTAACTGCACAGTACAAAGTAGTGTGTGGCAGAAAGGCCAGGCACCACAAAGATCACACCCTACCGCGGGGGCACGTTGGAGGGACAGAGAGGTCACCCTCTTGGAGAATGGTGCTTACTGTACTGCTTCTCTCCCACACTGGAAACCTTTAACAAGGTGTACTGTCAGAGGGTGAACTGGAACCCTCTTTACAAGGTGTCGTTGTCAGAGGGGAACTGGAACCTTTACAAGGTTCTGTCAGAGGGGGAACTGGAACCTTTACAAGGTGTCTGTCAGAGGGGAACTGGAACCTTTACAAGGTGTCTGTCAGAGGGGAACTGGAGAACCTTTACAAATGGGAAACTGTTCTTTTGTTCTGTCAGAGGGGAACTGGAACCTTTACAAGGTGTCTGTCAGAGGGGAACTGGAAACTTTACAAGGTGTCTATGTTCAGAGGGGAACTGGAACCTTTACAAGTGTCTGTCAGAGGGGAACGGACCTTACAAGGTGTCTGTCAGAGGGGAACTGGAACCTTTACAGGTGATCGTGTCAGAGGGGAACTTGGAACCTTTACAAGGCTGTCTGTCAGAGGGGAACTGGAACCTTTACAAGGTGTCTGGCAGAGGGGAACTGGAACCTTTAACAAGGTGTCCTGTCACAGGGGAACTGGAAACCTTTACAAGGTGTCTGTCAGAGGGAAATCTGGAACTTTACAAGGTGTCTGTCGAGGGGAAACTTGGAACCTTTCCAAGGTGTCTGTCAGAGGGAACTGGAACGCTTACAAGGTGTCTGTCAGAGGGAAACTGGAACCTTTACAAGGCTGTCTGTCGGGGAACTGGAACCTTTACAAGGTTGTCTGTCAAGAGGGAACTGCGAACCTTTTACAAGGTG
>NW_019943011.1:25382-29528 GCF_002910315.2 Salvelinus sp. IW2-2015 | reverse complement strand
ATTCTTTATCAAGTGTTGGGTGGGTTTCAAGTAGGGGACAACTCGTCTGTAGCCACACAGCGGTGGCATTAGACTGGAGAGAGGGATGTGTCCCAAATATTGTAGTGCACTGTATAGGGTTCAATTTGGGAGGCAGATGTGCTAGTGGAACTAACGTGGCATCCCTGGAACTGTCTCTCTCTGGGTTTTAATACAAATTGAGGCTAATTATCCTAGCGTCCTGCATTGGGGTTGTCAGCGACTCACTGCACAGTACAAAGTAGTGTGTGGCAGAAGGCCAGGCACACAAAGATCACACCCTACCGCAGGGGCACGTTGGAGGGACAGAGAGGTCACCCTCTTGGAGAAGGTGCTACTGTACTGTCTCTCACACTGGAACCTTTACAAGGTGTCTGTCAGAGGGGAACTGGAACCTTTACAAGGTGTCTGTCAGAGGGGAACTGGAACCTTTACAAGGTGTCTGTCACGAGGGGAACTGGAACCTTTACAAAGTGGTCTTGTCAGAGGGAACTGGAACCTTCAAGGTGTCTGTCAGAGGGGAACTGGAACCTTTACAAGGTGTCTGTCCTGAGGGGAACTGGAACCTTTACAAGGTGTCTGTCAGAGGGGAACTGGAACCTTTAACAAGGTGTCCTGTCAGAGGGGAACTGGAACCTTTACAAGGTGTCTGTCAGAGGGAACTGGAACCTTTACAAGGTGTCTGTCAGAGGGGAATGGAACCTTTACAAGGTGTCTGTCAGAGGGGAACTGGAACCTTTACAAGGTGTCTGTCAGAGGGAACTGGAACCTTTACAAGGTGTCTGTCAGAGGGGAACTGGAACTTTACAAGGTGTCTGTCACGGGAACTGGAACCTTTACAAGGTGTCTGTCAGAGGGGAAATGGAACCTTTACAAGGTGTCCTGTCTGAGGGGAACTGGAACCTTTACAAGGTGTCTGTCAGAGGGGAACTGGAACCTTTACAAGGTGTCTGCAGAGGGAACTGGAACCTTTACAAGGTGTCTGTCAGAGGGAACTGGAACCTTTACAAGGTGTCTGTCCAGAGGGGAACTGGAACCTTTACAAGGTGTCTGGCCACTGTCAGGGGAATGGAACCTTTATTCAGGTGTCTGTCAGAGGGGAAACTGGAACGTTTTACACAAGGTGATCTGTCAGAGGGGAAACTGGAACCTTTACAAGAGTGGCTGTCAAGGGAACTGCGATACCTTTACAAGGTGTCTGTAATAGGGGAACTGGCACTTTACAAGGTGGTCTGAGTCAGAGGGGAATGGAACCTTATTAACAAAGGTGTCTAGGTCACAGGAACTGGAACCTTACAAAGAGTGGTATCCAAAGGATACACCAATACCAAAAGGATTCACTCCAGTACTGGGTCAGAGGGAAATGGAACTTACAAGGTGTACTGTCTGAGGGGAACTGGAACCTCTACAGAGTGGATCTAAAACTCACCAAGTAACAATACCTATAGGTCAGAGGGGAATGGAACTTTACAAGGATGATATGCTCCTAAGAGGGGAACTGGTACTTTACCAGGTGTACTGTCAGAGGGGGAACGGAACCTTACAAGGATGTACCATGCGACCTAATTCCAATGGTCAGAGGAGAACTGGAACATTTACAAGGTGATCCAATCACATGTAGGGCTGATCCACTCCATGTGACTGCCAGCTTGGGGAGTGGGCCATGCATCTCCGCAGGAGAGTCCAGAGGGAACTAGAAGCCTTTACAGGTGTAGCGAGCAATAACAACTGAGGGATGTCAGAGGGGAACTGGAACGCTTTACAAGGGGTGTCTAGGGTCAGAGGGGAACTGGGACTACAAGGTGAGGATACCTGTCAGAGGGGCAGAATGGACTTTCGAGGTTGATTCTGTCCAAGGGGAACTGGAACCTTTACAAGAGATGTCCTAGGGGGCTATCACACACTTCCTGATCCATGGGGGGGAGAGGTTGCCTGCAGGGGAGTATCAGAGGGGAACTGGAACCTTTACCAGGTGTCTCTGCCAGAGGGGAACTGGAACTTTACACGGTGTACATTACCAAAGAATAAGCATGGAGAGCTGAGTCCCCTATATCTACATCGATCCATCTATCTCAATAATGTATATTCTGACATTCTGGGTCCATTAACTCCTTGGGAAGGATAGTATGTAAACTAGTACCATCGTGCAGGTTAGGTACGACAATGAAATAAGGTCTAGTCTTAGATGACTCAGTAGAAAATAGGAAGAATGGATCAGAGGGAACTGGTACCTTTACAAGGTGATCCATCACTCATGTCAGGGGGAACTGGAACCTTTAAAGGTGTCAATGAGTCCTCAGTCAGAGGGGAACGGAACTTTAACGAGGTGTCTGTCTGAGGAAAACCGTTGCTTCTCAGCTTGACAGCCTGCGGAATCGCAGTTCCATTCCACTGGAAGTCAGGGCCACATTTTAACTGGCTCGATTTAGAGTTAATTTCAGAAACTTTGAAATGGATTCGTAACACATTGATTCGATTTCTTCTCTTGAGCCTTCATCTCATCTCAAGCTAAATATGAATGTTCTTAGAGACTAGGTGTCATGCTGGTATAAATTATTCGGAGAGAGACAGGCGCAGGAATGGGTAATAGGGATTTTAATTTACCCAAATGACGGCGTGCCGTGTAAAGGCACGGGGACGAAGACCAAACAAACACGTAACAAAACCACAGGGTAGAYACCCKAAKAAAAGAGCGAGGAGTACCTKGAATAAATACACAAGCGCACAATGYTMAACACACGGGACSAGACCCGTAATAACCTGCGCAATCCACAAGGGCACGAAAGCCCAAAACACACAGCACAGGTACTCACACGTACCACCGGACATTGTAACAATAATGGACAGCCCAATGGACACCAAAGGGCACGCTTATACAAGTACTAATCAATGGGATCAGGGGACAGGTGTGCGTGATGACCGTTCCGGAGGGATCCGTGACAGTTCACCCCCCGACGCGCTGCACTGGCAGGTCTCGAGGACGATCACAGGATCGCAGTGCGGGTCGATCAGGACCCGATGCAGCTGCCAAAGTTGCGTCGTCGTCGGACGGACCGGTTGTGGCGGCGTCGAACGGACCGGTTGTGGCGGCGTCGGATAGGCCATTCCCGCTGTCTCCCTCAATGGTCGATTATTCTGTCACGTCGGTATAAATGATTCGAGAGACAGGAATGCGCAATAGGATTTTTTATTTCGCCCAAAAAAGGCACCGGGACGAATACCCAACAAACACATAACAAAACCACAGGGTAGAGACCCAAACAAAAGAGCGAGGAGTACCTCGAATAAATACACAAGCACACAATGATTAACACACGGGGCGAGACCCGTAATCATCTGCGCAATAGGTGCCAGGTGTGAGTGATGAACGTTCCGGAGGGATCCGTGACACTAGGTTGGGTTTAAAGTAGCAGCATGTCATATTTTAGCCATCCTCTTGATTTCTTCATGTATTTTGGCGTCGGTCATGTTTTTTTTCCTGATGTATTTCTCTGTCCTTACAGATTGATCACTTTGGTTTCCTGGAGGATGGCACCTTTAAGCAGAGATACCTGGTTAATAAGGAACACTGGGATCAGAAGGGAGGGCCTATCCTGTTCTACACCGGCAATGAAGGAGACATTACCTGGTTTCTGCAATAACACTGTAATAATTATCCTTCTCTGTTCTGTTCTGTATTGATCTTCTCTGTTCTGGTATGTATTCGTCTTCTCTGTTCTGTAATGTTGTTTCGTCTTCTCTGTTCTGTAATGTATTGATCTTCTCTGTTCTGTAATGTATTGATCTTCTCTGTTCTGTTTATGTATTGATCTTCTCTGTTCTGTTATGTATGATCTTCTCTGTTCTGTAATGTTTGATTTCTTGTTCTGTAATGTATTGATCTTCTCTGTTCTGTAATGTATTGATTCTTCTCCTGTTCTGTAATGTATTGATCTTCTCTGTTCTGATGTATCTTCCTCTGTTCTGTATGTATTGATCTTCTCTGTTCTTTGTTATCTGTTCTATTATGACTTCTCTGTTTCTGTAATGTATTGATCTTCTCTGTTCTGTAATGTATTGATCTTCTCTGTTCTGTTATTGTATTGATCTTCTCTGTTCTGTTATGTATTCGTTCTTTGTTCTGTAAGT
>NW_019943011.1:17882-20382 GCF_002910315.2 Salvelinus sp. IW2-2015 | reverse complement strand
CCTGAACCCTGCAACCCTAACCTCTGAAACCCTGAACCCTAAAACCCTGAAACCCTTAAACCCTGAAACCTAACCCTGAACCCTAAACCCTAAATCTGAACCTGAACCCTAAACCCTGACTCTGACACCTGAACCCTGACCCTGCTAGTGCTTGCTCACCCTCCTGAGGATGCTCCACATTCCTGTTAGTTATCTGACCTGTCCACTCTCCATTACTGATTCAATACTAATAAATATATCACTTTCAGTGCAATTTTTTTTTTTTAAACAAACAACGTTTGCGGTCCTCATCGATATATATAATCCTAAATCGTCTAGTGGTGCAGCAGGTTACAGACACGGAGAAGCTAAATGGACATTTGGAGCTGGTGTGGCTCAGTGGTTTAATGTATGCCTGCCCTATGGGTGGTTTAAGCGGTTTAGTCAGTGAGCTTTTTATGACAAAGCTAATGTGATTATGTGAGGACTGTGGGAAAGGGAGTATGAGGTGCTTAAAGGGGGGAAATCTGTTGGCAAAGATGTAATGTAGGAGACTAATCCTATCTGAAAAGTAGAGAGGGATGCTTTAGAAGCATTGCTGGAGTTTTTTTTCTTCATGGTATAAATCTGCGTTCAGACATGGCTGTTGCTCTACCCCTCCTTCTCATATATCCATCGACATCCTCCCCCTTCCTCCTCAACCCCTTCTCCTCCTCCCTCCTCCCTCCTCCCTAGCCCGCCTGTAGACAAAAGCCTCAGTAACAGCCTCCATTCTGCCAGAACTCCCAGTCCAACGTCCTTACAAGGCAACCACAGTCTCTCCAACAGCCTTTACAAAGACTGACAAGAACAAAAAACTAGCTAGCGACAGAAACAGGACAGCAGCAAACTCTGCTGCTACCATGACAACTACCAATACAGTAACTATGTCTGAAAGCAAACCCGAACGATGAACAAAAAAAATATATATATATCCCATTTTAAATGTATCTCCTGCAGTAATTTCACTGAGTAATTGAAAACGTCACTTTCATAATGTTGAAGTTGTCCTGGTAGGTTGAGAATGAGGAGGGGGGGGGGGGGGGGGGGGGGGGGGGGGGGAACCATAGCTAGATCGTTAAATCTTTTAACCTCCTCATGCATGGCTAAACTAAATATGTCTCCCCGCTTTGCTAAGCGCAGAGCTATATATTTAAGTTAAGCCTTTAGTTCCATTCCACTCAATTTCATATGTAAATTAGACACTACATTTTTTTTAAAAAGTGAAATGGTGTTTCATGAGAAAACAACCGGTAAACGGCTCCGAGACGAGAGAGAGAGCTTTCTAACGTTGGTTGAGCCGTTTGGATTTGGACTGAAATGGAACTGAGGTGTTTGTATTGTAAACAAAGTGCTTTAAAAGATTACCTTTAAAAAAACTCTTACTTATTACCTAGTATTACCTTAGTATTACTATTTAATTAGCGGGTAAAGTATTTTCACTCTGCTGTTGTCAGACATGTATTAATTCATTAGTAATTGTTCCATGTTTGTGCTTCATGTGACAAACACTGACCAAAAATATCCTGTATTTAGTATACCGAGACAATAATTCTCATTTCTAAACCCAAAGTGTCTGCCTACTTTAAAAAATTAAAAATCTCTCCATCCGTGCTATCTTTTCTTGTTTTGTTCCCAGGTGGTGTGCCATCATCCATTACAAATATTAACTTGTGCTTGTATTTAGTTTATACACGAGTCATTGTTGTTTTGTTCCCAGGTGGTGTGCAAGCACCTTGGTTTTGACCCCAGCAGTGTGTCAGACTACCAGTTGTTAGGGGGTATCTCTGAAGCTGCCAGAGTCTACTACAACTACACAGGAAACTGCCCCTGTCTCAACACCTCCTCTACGGCTACAGGGAACCTGGGCTTCGTCGGCTGGTACTACCAGGTAACACAAACTCACAGGCTGTTCCTAAAATGGCGCCCTATTCCCTATATAGGGCTCTGGTCAAAGGTAGTGCTCTAATTAGGGAATAGGGCTCTGGTCAAAGGTAGTGCTCTAATTAGGGAATAGGGCTCTGGTCTAAAGTAGTGCTCTAATTAGGGGATAGGGCTCTTAGGAACCTCTAGTCTGGGCCTCTATATGGACCCTCTAGTCTGGTCTTCTATATGGACTCTCTAGTCTGGTCCTCTATATGGACCCTCTAGTCTGGACCTCTATATGGACCCTCTAGTCTGGACCTCTATATGGACCCTCTAGTCTGGTCTTCTATATGGACCCTCTAGTCTGGTCCTCTATTGGACCCCCTAAGTCTGGTCCTCATATGGACCCTCTAGTTGGTCCTCTATATGGACCCCTAGTCTGGTTCCTCTAATGGAACCCCCCCCCCCCCTTTCGCCTTAAAAAAAGTTTTTTCCCTGGGCCCCCCCCCCTCTATATGGACCCCTCTAGTCTGGCTCTATAATGAACCCTCTCTAAGTCTGGTCCTCTATTGGACGCCTCTAGTCTGGACCTCTATATGGACCTCTAGTCGGACCT
>NW_019943011.1:9037-12777 GCF_002910315.2 Salvelinus sp. IW2-2015 | reverse complement strand
CAACAGGTTCTCATGTCTTAATGCTTAAATAATACTCTGTTACCCAATAGAGGTTCAGCCATCTTAAATAATACTCTGAATTTCGATATCTGAACCATACATAGAATGAATGGTTCCCAGACACGACAAGTTTTTCTGCGCCAGTCGAAATCACACATCATCGTCGTTATCATGGACATTTCCAAGTAAATAACAATATGAAAAAGGTTCAAAGAAAGGAACATGCAGCTCGTGTCCTGTCAGTCCAGGTTCAATGTTTGACATGACTGAGTTAGCTGAGCTAGCTAGCTAGCAGGTGACAAGAACGTTATCCAGCCTGAATAGCCACCATTTTGTTTAGAACGGACGACCAGYCCTTTTGCATAGCAACTATTTTAACATAATGAACYACTGGCTGGCGTCTGTAMCAACATGACCAAAATAACTAACAACCAGAGTTTTGTCTGGACTATGTCTTCTGGTGGAAGAATTACAGTGTATGAATTTACTTATCAAATTAACTTTTTAATTAAAATATGTTATTTATTGTTATTTTAATATGTTGGCAACAGTTTTAGGCACACGTCGGACCGAACATTTAAGGCTATCACGTCGGGTCGAAGAACGCCATTTACCTGTGACTGTATTCATGATACAGCACTTCCTCTTACCTGTGACTGTATTCATGATACAGCACTGTCTCTTACCTGTGACTTTATTCATGATATAGCACTGCCTCTTACCTGTGGCACGTGTATTCATTGATAACAGACACTGCCTCTTACCTTGACTGTATTCATGATACAGCACTGCCTCTTACCTGTGACTGTATTCATGATACACACTGCCTTTACCTGTGACTGTATTCATGATACAGCACTGCCTCTTACCTGTGACTGTATTCATATACAGCACTGCCTCTTACCTGTGACTGTATTCATGATACAACACTGCCTCTTACCTGTGACTGTATTCATGATACAACACTGCCTCTTACCTGTGACTGTATTCATGATACAACACTGCCTCTTACCTGTGACTGTATTCATGATACAACACTGCCTCTTACCTGTGACTGTATTCATGATACAACACTGCCTCTTACCTGTGACTTATTCATGATACAACACTGCATCTTACCTGTGACTATATTCATGATACAACACTGCATCTTACCTGTGACTGTATTCATGATACAACACTTGCCTCTTACCTGTGACTGTTATTTCATGATACAACACTGCCTCTTACCTGTGACTTTATTCATGATACAACACTGCATCTTACCTGTGACTGTATTCATGATACAACACTGCCTCTTGTGCCTTATTGCTTAAATAGAGGTTAAGCCATTTGATGTTATTCCACATTAACTTTCTCTGCTTCACATTTGATCCTCCTTCCTTAAAAAAGATCATATAAAATAAATGTGATATATTGATCCCTCTCCTCTAAACTCTTACAGTAACGGAGGACTGGACCGTGGTCAAGTGGTGGGGTGACCCGAAACATCTCGGACTCGGTGGTTCGCCATAGTGATACCTGACGGGGCTCACCACCTGACCTACGCTACAACAACGAGTATGACCCTCACACCGTCCTCTAGCCCGCGCCCTGGAGGTGGAATACTTCAAACTGTGGATCACACAGGCCAGGAAACTTACAAATACCAGGATAAATCACTCTGAACTACAAACTGCCAGGCTAATTCACTCTGAAAGCTACAAACCAGGTTAAATCACTCTGAACACAACTGCCAGGCTAAATCACTCTGAACTACAACTGCCAGGCTAAATCACTCTGAACTACAACTACCAGGTTAAATCACTCTGAACTACAACTACCAAGCTAAATCACTCTGAACTACAACTACCAAGCTAAATCACTCTGGATTACAACTCCCATGCTAAGTCACTCTGAACTACAACTCCCAGGTAAAAGCACTCTGAACTACAATTACTAAATCAAACAGAACTAAAACTGCCAGACTAAATCACMCTGAACTTAAACACCCAGGGTRGGCCTAAAATGTRACCCTATTCCCTATATAGTGCACTACTTTTATCCAGGACCCCTAGGACTCTGGTCAGAAGTAGGGCACTAGATGCAACCCCAGCCTCTCAAACTACCTGAAGCTAAAAGACCATAGCATATAGCATGTGGCTTTGTTGCAATGCCCTCTCTAGCATACTACTAAGAAGGGAGCAGTGTATTGGACGTGTATTCTAAGTGATATGCTAGTGTGGATATTGAAACTAAGCCAATGTTTGCATCCCAAAAGTTACCCTATTCCCTATATAGTGCACTACTTTTGACCACAGCCCATATGGACCCTGTTCAAAAAGGAGTTCACTATGTAGGGAATAGGGTGCCATGTGATACAAAACATTCTCTAACACCAGAATGTACTGATGTATTTTTCAGTTGAATATTGTTTTCAGATGTGATGAGTTTAAGGAAGAACTACTTACACTGATAAATCAGGTTTAGTTAAGTAGCTATTTCAATGTTGATTTATTGATTTCAATGATTGGTTACAGTGTTTTCTGTTTCGTGCCAAAGTCTTTTATTTTTTATTTTTTACGAGTGTCAGAAAGGGCTAGAATATCAAATTTAAAAAAACGAAAGAAATATTTTCTTAATTTGAAAATTAAAGACATTTTCACATTAACACCAGATTTAAATAATYAAGTTACGGTGTTTATGTTTTGTGTTTAATTGAAGTTTGATAGCTTACACATACTGTATATCAGAACAACATTTGTGTTTAATTGTATAATTAGTACAGAAAATATTTATTTAACAGCTCTCAGGAAAAAAAAGTATGTTTTTTTTGTAAGTGTTTACAATTCGTTGTAATTGACCATTTCTGTTAAACTAGAATTAGCATTAGTCAYTGATTCTAAAGGTTTTTCCAAACAATTGATAACATTCACTTGTAGTTGACAGTTTTTATACTACGGCCTGAGTTGTATTTGGTCCAGAAATGGACCCATATTTAACAACGGCAGCAGAAGGGCTGGACCCAACAGTGTCTTTCAATGTCGTGTTGCCATGTTTCATTGACTTTATTAATGGCTGTGGCTGTTAAGCAATATCCCTTTAATGTCTTACTGCTATTGCCATTGTGTTGTGCCCAGATTAAAAGCAATTTTAATTTCATACTTTTTTTGTCTCTCTTGGCAACTCTAAACTCACATTCTGAATACTTGCTAAATAAATAATGTGTATTCCACACTGAACATTCGAAAGTTATGGACATTTGATGGACGAGTCATTGGCGTGACAATTATTAATATGTAGACATGCTTAACATCAGAGGGCTGCTTCTATAATCTATATGAATACATCCTGTAACACTGAACTCTCAGTGTGACGGGGAACTCTCTCAGTGTGACGGGGAACTCTCCCAGTGTGACGGGGAACTCTCTCAGTGTGACGGGGAACTCTCCCAGTGTGACGGGGAACTTGACGGGGAACTCTCCAG
Source organism: Salvelinus sp. IW2-2015 (assembly GCF_002910315.2). NCBI lineage: Eukaryota > Metazoa > Chordata > Actinopteri > Salmoniformes > Salmonidae > Salvelinus > Salvelinus sp. IW2-2015. Next base: position 9,311 of record NW_019943011.1, on the reverse strand, counting down.
TGGACGGGGAACTCTCAGTTGTGACGGGGAACTCTCAGTTTACGGGGAACTCTCAGTGTGACGGGGAACTCTCCAGTGTGACGGGAGGGGAACTCTCCAGTGTGACGGGGAACTCTCCCAGTGTGACGGGGAACTCTCCAGCCTGTTCAGCACTGCAGAGTTCCACCGCTGCACACTGAAGAGTTTCGCCCGGTCACACTGAGGAGGTGTACCCCGTCTTCACACTGAGAAGTCCCCCGTCAACACGGGAAGAGTGTTCCCCGTCACACTGAAG
>NW_019943011.1:0-7225 GCF_002910315.2 Salvelinus sp. IW2-2015 | reverse complement strand
ATAGGCCAAGCGATGTAGCGTGATCACCTGCAGCCAATGATGGCCAAGCGGGGCGTGTCATCACGAATCATACGAGTCGGATGTGTGTCTTGACCGAACCCCTGAGACTGACTCACCGAACCCCTGGGGTTCGATCGAACCCAGGTTAAGAACCACTGAATTAGAGGTTAAAGAAGGATTTTTAAGCCTTGAGACAATTAAGAGATGGATTGTGTATGTGTGCCAATCAGAGGGTGAATCGGCAAGACAAAAGATTTAAGTGCCTTTGAACAGGGTATGGTAGTAGGTGCCAGGTGCACCGGTTTGTGTCAAGAACTGCAACGCTGCTGGGTTTTTCACACTCAACAGTTTCATGTGTATCAAGAATGGTCCTTCATCCAAAGTACATCCAGCCAACTTGACACAACTGTGGGAAACATTGGAGTCAACATGGGCCAGCATCTTTTCGACACCTTGTAGAGTCCATGCCTCGTCGAATTTAGGTTGTTCTGAGGGCAAAACGGGGGAGGGGGGGGTGCAACCTAATATTAGGAAAGTGTTCCTAATGTTTTGTACACTCAGTGTATATATTCATTCTGTTGCCAATCACAGCAGTAGCATGTGGTTGTAATTTAATAAAAAAGCATAGAAAGCCAAATCGGAGGAGACCAATAACGACGCTGGTGGGAGGTGATAGAGGTTGGTGGGGTAAAGTCACAGGCTTGCGTCCCAAMTGGCACCCTATTYCCCATATAGTGCACTACTTTTAGACCAGGACTCAAGTTGTGCACTATAAAATAGGCAATAGGGTACCATTTGGGATGCAGAGATTGGTGGGAGTGAAGTATTGACCCTAACCCTATGCGGACCAGCCTGTGGGATTCCCCCTGGAACAGATTCATACAGCTGGGAACCTCAAAGCTTTTTAAATTGCTGTACCTAGACGGGCCACGGTCCCCCGCCAGTTAACCCCTGCTAGCAATATTATTACTACTACACATGGGGGGCCAGAGAGGGAGGGAAGGAGGGAGGGCCTTGATTTGCAAGAGGGAGGGAGGGCCATGGTAGGAGGGGGGCAGGGTGGGAAGAAGGGAGGGCTAGGGTGGAAACGAGGGAGGGAAGGAGGCTATGGTAGAAGAGGAGGGTTCTGGGTGTGAAGGAGGAGGAGGGCCAGGGTGGAAAGAAGGAGGAGGGAAGAGCCATGGTAGGGTGAGGCCAGGGTGGGAAACAGGAGGGAAGGGAGGAGGAAGGTCATGGTTAGGAAGGAGGGAGGGCCAGGGTGAAACGGAGGATGGGCTAGGGTGGGAACGAGGAGGGAGGGATAGGCCATGGTAGAAGGAGGGACGGGTAGGGTGTGAAGGAGGGCAGGAGGGCTGGGGTGGGAAGGAGGGAGGAGGGCCATGGGTGGAAGGAGGGAGGAAGGCCATGGTAGGATAAGAGGGAGGCGAGTGGTGGCAAGCGAGCAGAGCGGAGGTATCAAGGCCATGGTATGGAGAACAGAGGAGGGCAGAGCGGGATCGACGGTGGCAAGTGAGCTCACGAGCCAGCGTGGGAAGGCGGGCCAGGAAGGAGGGCTTCTGGAGTAGGGATTCATGGTGAAAATGGGTTGTAAATGAGGGAGGTTAATGGAGGGTGCCTCGGTGAATGGGGTGGGGGGTAATGGGAGCGAAGGTGGACTCATGAAGCGAGTGCAAAGAAGCGGAGAAACAGGAGGAGGAGCGACACGCGGGAGGAGGGGTTAGTGCTCAAGTGCGTTAGCAGAGAGAGGCAGGGGGTACAGAGGGAGGAAGGACCAGAGGTCACGAGGCGAGGACGAGACGGTTAGAGAGAGAGGCAGGGAGGTACAGAAGGAGAGCGACTAATGAAGGAAAGAACAACAGAGGCAGAGGGTGGAAGCGAAGAGGTTGATGGTTCTTTGTGTTGCTTCAACTGCTCGCATGAGTCGATGTTTAAGATTGATAAGTTGAAACAGTTACTTGGACAATCTTCCCTACGTTATTACAACAAAACTCTTCAAGACCTTTACGTTGATGAGACCATGTGGGTCAACATTCACAGCGACAGCATATTCAGTGTAAAACATGAACTTGCTTTTCATTGGAGTCTTCTTTTGTGAGGTTCTTACATTAATTTAGTGGGAAAAAGTATCCCTGAACCTTGTCAGTTATTCTGTGCGTGTGTTGTATGAAGGAGGGTTAATGTATTGTGTTTTGATATAAGGAGTAATGTTATTGGCTGTATAAGGAGGAAAGCGCTCAGGGTATGTTATAAGGAGGGTTAATTGTATTGTGCTGTATAAGGGAGGGTTTATGTATTGTGTTGTATAAGGAGGGGTTGTATAAGGAGGAGAGTGTATAAGGAGGTGGCGGTAATGTTAGTGTGTGTTGATAAGAGGGTTGTATAAGGAGGGTTAATGTATTGTGTTTGTATAAGAGAGGGTTTTTTTGTATAAGGAGGGTTAATTTGTATTGTGTTGAATAAGGAGGGTTAATGTATTGTGTTGTATAAGGAGGGTATGTATAAGGAGGCGTATCATGTATTGTGCTGTATAAGAGGTTGTGATATTAAGGGAGGGTTGTATAAGGAGGTTAATGTATTGTTCTGTATAAGGAGGTAGGGTGATAAGGAGGTGTTAATGTATGTGTTGTATAAGAGGGTTAACATGTATGGTTTAGACGCATGTAATAAAAGCGAGAAAGAAGGTTAAATCAGGTAATATGCCATCAATGTACACAATCAAAAAGGCAGAGGGGTTGACATGTAAATTCAGTGCATAGGAATAGAAGAAGGGATTGAAATCAAAGACTCATAATGAAATTGCGGGAGTTAATGAGGTACCTTGTCAGCTGCCGGCAAGGGTGCCCGGGACAGGTGATTCAGTAGGGAGGGTGCACTAACGTTGACACAAACGGAACGAGGACGGCGTAACTAGCACGTCGTTAGCCCCATAGGGAGGCTGCAATACAGAGGGCAACCGGTGGACAAGTTCGATGAGGAACAACGAGACCGGTTGTGCAGTCGGCCAGGATATGAGACAGAATGCAGCGAAAGCCGAGGAGGTGTAGAGCATGATGTCTTGGTGAGAAACATGGAAGTAAGTAAGAGGTTGAGTATAAAGGGCAGGGTTGATGAACATAAAGGAGTGGAGGGGCCGCAGAGTCAGCATGTGGCAAGCAATAAGTCCAGTGCGTGAGATTAAAGACCCCTATAAGAGCCGACGAGCCCGAGACGGTTTTAAAAAAGTCGCCTCGAATGACCATATAAGCCCTACTCTGCCCACAGTGCATCTGACGGAGCAGCACAACGGGTTCATGTATTGTAGCATGCAGTCATGAACCGCTATAACGGGCAGCAAAGAGACGGCCAGCTGGGGCGGGACAGAAACGGCTAGAATAGGAGCGTGAAGAGTGCTACACATTTATAGCGCCCCACGGGCCAGAGGGGCCACAATGAACAGTCCCACCTCATAAGGGTAAGTTGATGGCATGTGGCCCATAATACCATGGGCGAGCAGCAGACCGGGTAGTGACTAAGCGGTATTAAGGGGCAGAGGCGTTGACATACAAGGAGAGCGCCGAAGGTTACAAGCTGTGAGTCTGTGACAGTTGGGGGTCAGAATGAAAAGTGCGGGGTGAGGCAGAAAGGCGGTTAAAGTAATTTGCCTGTATATAGGACGCGGGATATCATAAGTAATATATTGTTGCACTTCATACGTTATGTAGCATTAAATGCGGAAGAGTTGGGTTTGTTTAGGTAAAGAGAAGGAAGTTTTGGGGCATGAAATAAGGAGGTAGTGAGAGGTATAATGTTTATTTGTGTGTGTTTTTATTGAGAATCATAGGACGCATTCGCGCCGTTACCATGTCTCTCATATAAGCTGTATAAAGAAGGGTTGTAACTTACAGAGAAGGGATTGGCCTACAATATGTGAGGAGGCTATATCCATAAACAGGGATGCGGGGCACCAAGTACAGAGTCAATGTGAGGCAGAATGTCGCGTAGCCTACTTTACCGCGGGATTGTTCAAATGCGGACGCCGCACGGGCAAAGCCAGGGTTACGGGACAGGTCAAATGTGGAGGCATATATACAGGGCAGGACAAAAGGCAAAATTTGGACTCTCAGGACCTCTGGGAGGGTACGGGCCTACAAGACCTCAGCTGTGGAGGCTTATAAATACCTACAGGGGGTACAGAGTTCAATGTGGAGGCTATTAATTCCCGCGAGCCACCAGGACCCCCGCAACCCACAGGCCGGCAAGAAAGTCACAAACATAAAAGAGGAGGCCCAACCGCGAGGCGAACAGGGAGCCTCCAGATAGTGATGAATGTTTACAGAGTCAATGTGAAGGCTCAGTGAAGATAGACAGAGGTAAGTTTACCGGTAACAGAGTCAATAGTGGAGCGCTATATACAGGGAAGTACAGAGTCAATGGTGGAGAGCTATAATACAGGGTACGCATACGAAAGAGGTACAACGGATAAGAGTCAATTGGAAGGCTATATACAGGCGACACCCCCGCCCCGGGCACAGCAGAGTACCCCGAGTGCCTAAGCGAGATAACAAGTGCGGAGAGGTATGTACACAAAGTAACCGCAAAAACCCAGGCCTAGCGACACGGAACGGGCTACAGAGGTCACCGAGAAAACTCGGTACAAAGTTTCGACGGCAGCATTACTGCAGAAGAGCAAGGCGAGGCGGGCTCCCGGAGGAACGGAGGGCGGGTGACGCAGAGGTCCGGCAAACATCTGGAGATGGGCGTCAAATATTGAGGTGACAAGAGAGCGTGGAACAGCCGAACCCAACGAAAAAAAGAAGAGTGTGAACCAAGGCACGCGCGGTCACGACGTCAAACTAGTAGAGAAGTACTACGACAGTATACTATACAGAGCAAGCACCAGAAGCGGCAAGAGGGACGGAAGAAGACGCGGGATTCCTGAATCGAGGCGCACAAGGAGCCAGAGAGAGAAAAGAAGACAGTGAGCTGACACCGCGAACAACCAGCCGGCAAAGCAAAAACCCAGGAGGGGGACGCCGGGAATGAGAGGAAGGGGCCTGGCACCAGGCGACGGCAGAAAGCACCAGACACCAAGCAAGCGGGCGACCGACCGAACCGGGGGACGGCTGCCTCCGGACTCAACAGGGCGGAAAGCAATAGCGATCTCCCAATCCCCCACGTGACAAACCGGAGCTTGAACCGAGATCCGCACCGGAACACACACTGCTATGCTCTCATGAAGTATGAATGCCCTTATTGCGCAGAAGCCTCTATCACACCTAAAATGCTTGACCCAAAAGCAAGTTTCGCCACAAAATCCCGGTTCAAGAAGGGCCGCAGGAAGGGTGAGCAGTATGATAAGGCCTGACATTGCGTTCAGGCGGACCTGAAGCTGGCAGAGTTAGCATCATAGACTAAACTTCGTGTGCTCAAACATGCGCTCACTCACCCCTTCATGGCCCACCTGGCACCGCCCTTGGCCCGAGAAGTTGTCCTATCACAGATAATCCGGGATAGCCATAGCCGTGTCACCCGACCAGATGGCAGTTCATGGGAGGGGCGTGGATACTGGGAGACCAGAGTGAGACGGGGCCGTCAAGAGACACTAACTAACCGAACAACAAGCGAGCACTCCGAGTGAGATACACATCAGGATAACACTCACAGCAAAAGCCTGAGAAGACGGACCAGATTTAACCAACACCGGATAGCCAGACTTAACAGCCGCCCGCCGAAAAACAATCACACTGAACCAATACATACTTGAATAACGCGATGGCGCCGTCTAGGACTACACAGCGAACTTTACAAAAAAGCTTTGAGGGTGAGCCACAAGCTGTAATGACTGTCTCCAGAGTGGACGAATCCCACAGGAACATCAAAAAGACAAGCGGCCAAATGGTTCCGCATAGGGTTAGGGTCAGAAATACTTCACTCCAACCCACCCAATTCTCTTGCCATCCCAAATGGTCACCCTATTGCCCTATTTATAGGGCACAACTTGATGGTCCTGGGTTGCGGTGGTGAGAAGATAGAATCTGCGACTATATTTGGCGCCAAAAAATCAGACGCTGAAAAAGAGTAGCCCAGATTTGGACACGCAAGCCTGTGAAGACTTTTTAACCCCACAGAGCCAACCTCTATCCACCTGCCCACCAGCGTCGTTTATTGATGGTCTCCTCCGATTTGGCCCATTTCTAGTCGCTTTTTAGTAAATTTACAACCACATGCTCAACTGCTACGTCTGGAGTTGGCAAGGCAGACCAAAATGAATATATAACACTGAGTTGTTACGAAAACAAATTAAGAGAATACACTTTCACTAATATTAGGTTGCCACCCCCCCCCCCCCCCCCCCCTCCCCACCGTTTTGCCCTCAAGAACAACCTAAATTCGACGAAAGCAGCCATGGATTCTACAAGAAGGAACATCGTACACGCAGGACAAAACATGGGCATACCGAGAAGTCCCAAATGTGGAAAGGCCTACCTATCACGCTGAGCGTGTTCGAAAAAGGATGCTGATGGCCGATGTATGACTCCAGGTGATGCTTCCCCTAAAACAGGATTAAGTCACCTACACGCATCCCAATTGCTGGAGAAAAGTACGCATAATATAACAACGGGAGCACCCGTGTGGCAAGTTGGCTGCCGAATTGTGACTTTGGGGATGAGTACGAAGACCATTCTTGATACACATGAAACTGTTGAGAGTGGAAAAGAGACGCCCAGTCAAATGTAGCAGGAAGAGACCTATACTACCCAAGCGGGTTGCAGTTCTGTGACACAAAACCGGATGCCACCTGGCACTCACTACCATTACCCCGTTCAACAGGCCACTGAAATCTTTTGTCATTGCCTATGTCACCCTTTCTGATTGGCACCACATACAAACAAGCCATCTCTTTAAATTGTCTCAAGGCTTACAAATCCTTTCTTTAACCTGTCTCCCCCCCTTCATCGTCACTGATTGAAGTGGATTTAACAAGTGGATTCACAAACTGGTCAGTCATGTCAGGAAACAACTCACCTGTCCACACTGAGCGTGGCCCCGTCACACATAGGGAGAGTTTCCCCGTCACACTGGAGAGTTCCCGTCACACTGAGAGTTCCCCGTCACACTGGGCAGAGTTCCCCGTCACACTTAGAGCGTTCCCGTCACAACTGAGAGTTCCCCGTCACACTGAGCGCTTCCCCGTCACCACTGCGAGAGTTCCCCGTCAACACTGAGACTAAAAAAGAGTTCCCCG